>NC_134832.1:151235653-151535653 GCF_004210375.1 Tachypleus tridentatus | reverse complement strand
GCTTATTGTAAAACATTAAAAATGTTCAGAGTTACATGTAAACCCAATAGCTTCTATAGCACTGTAATTCTATCTGGTCTCAAGGGCCAGTCTGATCGCGATAAAAAGCTTTGTAAAACTAATATAAATATCCTACGTACTGGGTAAGCATCATTAGATCAGTACTCACGCCCTAGTATCGTAAACTACTGTACAAACAAACTATACGCTATACTGTAAGTTGGCAATTTTATTCAGAAACTCTAAACGTCTGTAATATTAGTCCCCATGGTGGGATTTTCGTAAGTTTACGGACTTACAACGTTAAAAACCTTGTTTTGATTTCTCATCAAATAACCCAATGTGGGTTTCCTCGACAATAAACAAAATATAGTATAATAAAACATTGAATCTAAGATATTTTCATAACTCACAATATAATGATTATAGACTTCAAATCGTGTCAAACGTACACCTACATACACTGCATAATAACGGTACGTGATATATAATGCCGTTTTTTATCTACTGAAAATTATTCGAGAAGCCATGGTGCAAACTAATACACACCAAAACTATTAAGAAACAATATGCAACTTTTTCTTTGGCAGTTTATTTTCTTCGTGCATAATGAGGCACAAAACTCAACAATTATTCTGTTAAGTTTCAACAAACCCATAAGTGGCTCAGCCGTAAATCTGAAGGCTCATGTGGCCAGGCAGGATCAAATGGTTAAGGTGATCTCAGGATTATGAGGTTGAATTTCCTTCACATCAAACAAACATAGTCGCCCTTTCAGTCATGAGAGCGTTATAATGTGTCGGCGAATCCCACTATTCGTTGGTAAAAGAGTAGCCGAATAGTTGGCGGTGGGTGGTGATGACTAGCTGCTAAATTAGGGACGACTAACGCAGAAAGCTCTCGTGAAGCTTTGCGCGAAATTCAGCACAAACCAAACTTGAAGGCTCGTGACGCTAAAACGCGGGTTTCGATATCTGTGGTGGGCACAGCATAAAGAGTCCATTTTGTAATTAACAAACATTTCGTCACTAGTACCTATTGTACAGATTTGTTAAATTAGATCTGTTATAAAATAGTTCATTATGCAACAATGCTATAACATTGCTTTGAACTGTTGAAAACATTTTATTGTGCAACACTACCATAAACATCATTAGATCAGCTAGAACACGTTTCATTGTTAATTCACACAAGTTTTTATGAGTTGTTCACAGTAAAACAACTGATTAATTTAATCCGCTAGGTTTATCTGCCATCATCAAGTGATATACAAAAACTGAGACTAATATAATTTAATCTAAAAATGAATCTTGTGAGAATCTGTTGCAATAAGGATTTACAAGAGCACGACTAACCAAGAGTATAAAATAATTTATGAATGAACTGTCAGATTCAAGTATAATAAATACAACTTTCAGGCCTAAATCTAACTATTGAGAGAAAGAAATTAGAATATCTTTGTGTTTGTTAAATACGGAAGATAGGAAGCTTGTGTTTATCTCTTTAACAAGAATATTTAGAAATACGGATAATTGGAAGCTTGTGTTTGTCTCTTTAACAAGAATATTTAGAAATACGGGTAATTGGAAGCTTGTGTTTGTCTCTTTAACAAGAATATTTAGAAATACGGATAATTGGAAGACTGTGTTTGTCTCTTTAACAATAATGTTTAGAAATACGGGGGAATGGAAGCATGTGTTTGTCTTTTTAACCATAATGTTTAGAAATACGGGGGATTGGAAGCTTGTGTTTGTCTTTTTAACCATAATGTTTAGAAATACGGGGATTGGAAGCTTGTGTTTGTCTTTTTAACAATAATGTCTAGAAATACGGGGGATTGGAAGCTTGTGTTTGTCTTTTTAACCATAATGTTTAGAAATACGGGGGATTGGAAGCTTGTGTTTGTCTTTTTAACCATAATGTTTAGAAATACGGGGGACTGGAAGCATGTGTTTGTCTCTTTAACAATAATGTTTAGGAATACGGGGGACTGGAAGCTTGTGTTTGTCTCTTTAACAATAATACTTAGAAATACGGAGCATTTGAAGCATATGTTTGTTTCTTTAATAATAATATTTAGAAATACGGAGTATTGGAAGCTTGTGTTTTTTTCTTTAACAATAATATTTAGAAATACGGAGGTGAAAATCATTTTGGTAACATTCGAGATCAGCTTTCGTTTAGTGAGTAATTTTTTATATCAAATATAACTAGGCCAGGTGGTTAAGCCACTCGACTCGTAATCCGAGGGTCGCGGGTTCGAATTCCTGTCACACCAAACATGCTCGCCCTTTCAACCGTGAGGGCGTTATAATGTGATGATCAATACCACTATTCGTTGGTAAAAGAATAGCTCAAGAGTTGGCGGTGGGTGGTGATCACTAGCTGTCTTCCCTCTAGTCTTACACTGTTAAATTAGGGAGTGCTTGCGCAGATAGCCCTCGTGTAGCTTTGCATGAAATTTAAACTAAACCAAAGGTAACTAATGAAAAAAAACGAATATATTCTTCTAGGTATATCATACACATTCCAGAATTTGTTATGAAGCAGGAGATACGAGAAACGCATTTCAAAAACATCCAAACAAGTAATATTCCTTGTTCGCCGAAAAGATTTCATTTTGCAACATTACTATAAATATCACTTAGATCCGTTAGGAATGATTTCATTATACAACACTACTATTGTGAACCGTCATGGTGGTTCATAATAGGGATCGCCAGGAATTGCAAAAAATCCTAATAGAACATTCGTGCAAAAAGCTTCGTCAACAGTAACGATTCAGTTCAAACAACACTTTAAAACTTTTGCTATTGAATGCTAAGACTTTACACATGTGAAAATGCACACAAAAAACACAGTAGACTTCGACTTACAACGAAAAGAAAATTCGCTCAAAACGGTCCTTTTGTAATTATTATTTTTTTGAAATCCTAGAACAAAAGCGGTTTGGTGATGTCGAGAAAACCCACTTGTAGAGAAAATATATATGTGAAAACGGTTTGGTATATTGTACCTAAATCTTTTGTAGAATACTAAATAAGCTTGTTATCAAAGTCGTAAGGTTATTCAAAGGACGATTTGTTTCTTCTAAATTTCGACTAAATCTAATGCTAAGTAACAGCATGGAGACAGAATAGAGTTTTTCAGTTTCAGTAAATAATGTCTACAGTATCTCCAGCCATGTTTTCTCACTTTTCTTACAATCCATTTTGCATGTTTTTCATATTCCCGTTTTTTTATTTATCTTGTAAACGTTACTTAAAACTGTAAGAAAACACATCACTTTGCAACAATACTATAAACACTACTTAGAACTGTTGGAAGACACTTCACTATGCAACAATACTATAAACATTACTTAGAACTTTTGGAACACACTTCACTATGCAACAATACTACAAACGTTACTTAGATGTTTTGGAAAATACTTCATTCTGCAACAATATAATACTATAAACATTACTTAGAACTGCTGAAAACATTTAATTGTGCAACAATACTATAAACACTACTTAGAACTGTTGGAAGACAGTGTGCAACAATACTATAAACACTACTTAGATCTATTAAAAAATATATCATAATGCAGTACCACAATAAATATTTAGTCAAAGTTTCAAAATACTCGATTTTACTTTAGGCATGAAAAATGAAACATTCATTTTAACATTGTAGAATCGGAAAATAAGTCAGTTTTATCAAGTTTTTTATAATGCTTTCTCTCACTTTAGTCTAATTATACAGCACAAAAAGCCTTAATTAGACTATAAAATCTAGGAACAGGTTAAATTTAAATGATTGATGACAAGAAACCCACTTGGAGTAAAAATGTACCTTAGAACGGCTGGTAAGGGTATTAACACTTTTAGTAACAAAGCAGAGAACAACGTTTCGACTTTTCTAGGTCATCTTCAGGACCTAGGAAGTTCGAAACTTTGTTTTCTGTTTTATTAGTAAAAATGTTAATACCCTTACCAGCTATTATGATATACAGGTTTAAATCTTGTTCATTGTAGTGCATTCCAAATAGATCGAATTGCGCCTGATAAAACAGCAAGCCTTGGAGTTGATATAAGCTTGAATTTTCAAAACACGTTAACATATTCGGTTAAAATATAATCAGGACTTTCCACAACTCTTATGTAAATACATTCGGTTAACACTCCTACGAAAAGTGGGGCCTAATAGGCCCCAGAGCAGCTTGAAAGGTTATTAATATTAGGCTAATAATTTTGTATTTAAATGAAATTGCCATTTAAATCCATTAATGAATGGATTAACGAGATTCCCACTGTCCCTATCTACTATCTAGAGAAACCACAGCCAGGGAAACGGGCTTGGAGAAATCAGGACTAGAAACGTCTTTTCGTAGGAGTGTTAAAATGTAAAATATATTTAGAAATGTTAATTTGATCATCTATAAGTTAAACACCAAAGACACCAAAATGTTCAGACCTTCCGGTGGTTATTACAACGCTAAAAATATAGTTTCGATACCTATATATTTGGTCATACACATGTTAGGGTTGGTATCGTACAGACCATGATTAGAGCCCGTGTTAACCAACCCTAAAGGAGTTCCAGTGTGTCACAAGTCTTGTTTATTCATGTTGATATGTTACTTTATCCAGCGTGTCACGAGCTTTAACGATCGTGTTAATTTGTTTTATGCTGTACAATACATTGTTTATAGGAATTGTCACTCATTGTTTAAAGATTTTTATCAGGGCCCAAAAGAAACGTGTGTAAATGTTTTATGTGTATGTTTCTAAACATTTTATTTGTCTAACAGTTTAGTAAAAATTGTGCATATTCTTATATTGGAAGAGTAAACAAGTTTATAACATAGATATTTACTGTTAAACAGTGAACTCATCATGTAGCTTGAATATATATTCATACGAATATTAAAATATATGCTTCTAAGTGCATGTACCTTGAGTCCAAATTGCCTAAAATATCCATAAAATTACATATTTATTCAGAACTTAAAGAAGCTTGCGTAGCACGTGCATGGTTGATGTTTTATCAGTTAAATGTCACGTGAACAAAGGTATTCTACCTCGTTTTACTCACTGTTCAAGAACGAAGCTAAAAATATTCCGTGGCTCGATATATTTAAATTTGTGTTTAATCGTTCAAATGACCGTGAACAACTGCTATGTTTTATTTGTTGTTGTTAATGTTGGCTCATTTTTATTTATTTTATTTTATGTCTTTACAACGCCATCTATCATCAGCAGTTCCACGCCACGCGAAAGAGATCGAGGTTTGCTCATCTAAACACTGTATCAATACTCTGGTTCATTGATACAGCTGCACTGTATAAGATATATTTAATTATTCTGTAATCATGTTTCCAGCAATATTCAGTTCGGAAGTTAAAATAAATCTCACGCAAAATCTAATGTTCCATCTATATTTCTGCTTGCTGCCACAGGGGACACTGTTGTGTGCTTGTCACTGTAGTTACGTTATCAAGATGAAGTTGGTTACGTTGTTTTATCAATGTAGAGTTGACAGATGTTATTTTTACCACTATATAGCCTACTGGTGTTATTTTTACCACTATAAAGTCTATTGATGTTATTTTTATCACTACATAGTCTACTTGTATTAATTTTACCACTGTAAATTTACTGGTGTTATTTTTATCATCATAAAGTCTGTCGGTGTTATTTTTACCACTATGTAGTTTACTGATGTTATTTTTTGCCACTATAAAGTCTACTGGTATTACTTTTATCATTATAAAGTCTACTGGTGTTATTTTTACCATTATAAAGTCTACTGGTGTTATTTTTATCCCTATAAAGTTTACTGGTGTTATATTTACCACTATATAGCCTACTGGTGTTATGTTTACCACTATAAAGTCTATTGGTGTTATTTTTATCACTACATAGTCTACTTGTATTAATTTTACTACTATAAATTTACTGGTGTTATTTTTACCATCATAAAGTCTGTCGGTGTGATGTTTACCACTATAAAGTCTGTTTATTTTGTTTACTGTTATACATACTTATTTGAAACAGTTTTTAATACATATATTTTTATTTAAAACTTCATCAGTTTTGTTTTTAAAATCTTGATTTGGAACGTTTGAATAAAGGGTTTTTCTTTTCAAATAAAGTTTTATTTTTTCTGTTAAAAGTTACATGTAACTTGCATAATTAAAATATCTGTTAAAATACTATCATTATAAGCTTTATCTAAAATAGTTATTTTAGCATTATTGAATAAATGTTTATTAAAATAATCCATTTCAATCGAATAAGGAAAGCCTTTTTTTTTAGTGTGAGATCTATGATGTGTATGATTAGTCGCTTGTCCTACATGTTTAATACCACACATATCACAAGTCACTAAGTAATTACATTGTATATTTCATGAAACGGGTTTCATATCCCAAATTGTATAAATATACTTTTCGTTACATAGCTGATCCATTTATTATAAATAATAAGTACTTTTTACCAAGTTTGTACATTCAAAAGAACTTGAAACATAAAAGAGTAACAACAAGTGTACAAGTGTATTTTTATAAATAACTGTGTACAAGTGTATTTGTATAAATAACTGTGTACAAGTGTACTTGTATAAATAACTGTGTATATGCTAATTATATAGATTTGAATATTAAATTAGTAAATGGTAAAGTACAATTAAATATCCTAGTGTTGTTCCTCGTATGATGCTAGAAGGCATCATTATATCACAATTAAAGATATTTTAACTACTTGTAATAACAATAGGTTGCTTATGGATAATGTTCTATTATTCTTAACTAAGCTAGTAAATAAAGGTTATAAATTTGCAATGTTTTATTTCAACTTTAAAAATACATCAGTTGATAAATACTTAATGAGGTAAATAACCTTTTTGTTACAAGACGTATATAGCTACCTTTAACACTTTACATTAGCCTGGGACAGGAAATATTACCTTCAAGTAGTTAGGCTTGTCTCAGCTTTCCCTTGCTATATTTGAATACTGTTAGAATAAAGAACGAAAATGTGAACTATCTACAGTACTTAAGGTAGATTTTTATTTATTCTTACGACTTGGTATAAAATGTATTATTTTAAAATCTTGTATAAAATAGGCAGTTTTCAGAAAAGGGTGGAAGTTGGAAGTTGCTTGTGGAATTTTTAGCGGGGGTATAATTCTGTTTTAGGATTTTTTAGAACTTTTAAGGGCGGAGGATGGTAGGTAATATTCAATAGAATTATTGTTAGGGTGAATTTATATTGTTTTATTTCTACTTTTGACAACAATACGTCTCTACGAGGGTAACTTCCTTCCCACAACTGGCTGCAGACATTGAAAGATAGTAAGAGTTGAGACGATGTGTCTGCAAACACTCAACTCTGTTGCCTTGATTAGTTTCCCATGACTGCTAACTGGTTTATTATCTTTCTCTGGATTCTGTCTGATAGATGGGATGTTCTAACAGTTTTAAGGTGTTATCACAGGCAACCTGTTATGTCCTTTGGATTGTGACCACAAAGTGCGATGAAGTTTTGTAAAGAGAAAAGGTGAAAAAAATGAAATGTTGTAGCATATATTACGTATAATTTGTGAAAAATAATAACTAGAATTGTAAAGAACACATGGAACCAGGTTGAAAAGGAGAAAAAAATGAAATGTTGTAGAATATATTGCGTATAATTTGTGAAAAATAATAACTAGAATTGTAAAGAACACATGGAACCAGGTTGAAAAGGAGAAAAAAATGAAATGTTGTAGAATATATTGCGTATAATTTGTGAAAAATAATAACTAGAATTGTAAAGAACACATGGAACCAGGTTGAAAAGGAGAAAAAAATGAAATGTTGTAGAATATATTGCGTATAATTTGTGAAAATAATAACTAGAATTGTAAAGAACACATGGAACCAGGTTGAAAAGGTGACAAAAAATGAAATGTTGTAGCATATATTACGTATAATTTGTGAAAAATAATAACTAGAATTGTAAAGAACACATGGAACCAGGTTGAAAAGGTGACAAAAATGAAATGTTGTAGCATATATTACGTATAATTTGTGAAAAATAATAACTAGAATTGTAAAGAACACATGGAACCAGGTTGAAAAGGTGAGAAAAATGAAATGTTGTAGCATATATTACGTATAATTTGTGAAAAATAATTAGAATTGTAAAGAACACATGGAACCAGGCTCAATATCACTTGGTTTCGCTAGCTTAATCTACTCCTATGGTATAAGATACCCATACATAAAGAGGCGCATTTAAGTAGGAACAAGAGGAGGATCTGCTCCAGGGCCCCTGGTATTAATGGAGGACCATTGATAATTTTATTCTATGTAAAATTGCATGGGATGTGGGGTCCACAAAAGTTATCATCCACTGGGCCAACACAACTTTAAATCCGCCACTGTTTACGTATAAACCACCAGCTCTGGAGTTTTCAACATTACTCATGCCCACACAAAATATGCACTTTTATTATTTATACTAGTCCTAAATATTATAACTTCGCCATTACAAAAATTTAAGTTTTGTTATCAAGGATAAATAGCAAATTTAAATTTCAGCTGTGTGTAAAGTTGGTAAAGGTATAGGAATCTATATAAATATAATAGTACCGTGCGTTATCTACCAGTGTAACTACTTATCTATATAAATATAACAGTACTGTTTGTTATCTACCAGTGTAACTACTTATATATATATATATAAATATAATAGTACTGTGCGTTATCTACCAGTTTAACTCCTTATCTATATAAATATAACAGTACTGTCCGTTATCTACCAGTGTAACTACTTATCTATATAAATATAACAGTACTGTTTGTTATCTACCAGTGCAACTACTATATATATAAATATAATAGTACTGTGCGTTATCTACCAGTTTAACTCCTTATCTATATAAATATGACAGTACCGTGTGTTATCTACCAGTGTAACTCCTTATCTATATAAATATTACAGTACTGTTTGTTATCTACCAGTGTAACTACTTATATATATAAATATAACAGTACTGTCCGTTATCTGTCAGTGTAACTACTTCGTAGAGTGTTGATGGATCTTCACCAAAGCTGGTTCGAAGGTTTTTTGCACACCTACTATGGTAAGTACAGGTTTTCAGTTTTGGATATTTTCAGTTTTGTTTTTGTTTTTACGGTTACAAATGCCCTTGCATGGCCAGGTGGTTAGGGCGCTCGATTCGTAATCTGAGGGTCACGGATTCGAATTTCCATCGCAGCAAACATGCTCGCCCTTTCAGCCGTAGGGGCATTATAATGTTACGCTCAATCCCACTATCCTTTGGTAAAAGAGTAGCCCAAGAATTGCCGGTGGGGGGTGATGACTAGCTGCCTTCCCTCTAGTGTTACACTAGTGTGTGTTTTAACTCTCTGTATTCAAATAGGAATATAGAAACTTAGGGACGGCTAGCGCAGATAGCCCTCGTGTAGCTTTGCGCGAAATTCAAAAACAAACAAACAAATGATTAGAAATAAAGGAAACAACTTTTCATGTCATAAGATAACCATTTACTAATCGCGGACTTACATCAATCCCGCCAGGGGACGGGTACCCCAGTTAGTAGTGGAACAAAAGAACTTTCAGCGATATACAACTGACGTAGTTGGTTTTTAATTAACTTGTTTCGTTTCAACACACCTTCAGAAACAATGCAGTCTGGAAGCAACACGTTGTCGGTGGCAGTTCACAGAACTTTGGGTGTGGGTGAGGCAGGGTATGCTATCTACAAATAAAGAATGTGATAAAAACAGGTTTCCACCAGGGAATTTTTCTTGGGAAGTATATTTATGAACGTGATTACCCTATTCTATACTGTAAAATGAGGTTACGTTTTTATATGCAACATTATTTATAGCCAAAAGTTATAATGCATGTGGTGCTATAAGTTAGTAAAATGATTAGTATTCACCAAATAAAAAAAGACAGAGAAAAGAATTAGGGTTTAAACTAATGATTTTCACACAACTACATTTTGACTTCATTTTTAATACATGATACCTTACTGCACCTTGTATATACAGGCCTAGTAACGACACCTTACTGCACCTTGTATATACAGGCCTAGTAACGACACCTTACTGCACCTTGTATATACAGGCCTAGTAACGACACCTTACTGCACCTTGTATATAGAGGCCTAGTAACGACACCTTACTGCACCTTGTATATAGAGGCTTAGTAACGATACCTTACTGCACCTTGTATATAGAGGCTTAGTAACGATACCTTACTGCACCTTGTATATACAGGCCTAGTAACGACACCTTACTGCACCTTGTATATACAGGCCTAGTAACGACACCTTACTGCACCTTGTATATAGAGGCCTAGTAACGACACCTTCCTGCACCTTGTATATAGAAGCTTAGTAACGACACCTTACTGCACCTTGTATATACAGGCCTAGTAACAAATGGCAGATAAAATGAGGAATATTTTATTAAATATAATCATTTATCAATTCTGGGTTGTAATTTTATAATTTTAAATGTGTTTTATATAATATTATCCATTTAACTTTCTTACATTGTTGGAGCTTCAAGTGTACAAAAATACTATTTTTACATGTGCGCAATCTATGATCAAAATGCACCCTAGGAAAACCCCTGAAAGAAGGGTTAATCGTAGGTCTGACTCGGGCTGGTTTTTGTGAGCTAACACTTTCTAAAAGAGTTTTGACTGGTTGTCTCTTTCAAAGTATTATCAGTGTATGACTAAGTTCTATAGTGTTATTATTATATGTATTTTCTATCTTATTTTCAAGTTAAGATTTGGTGCAAAATTGAAGTTAGCTATTACAGCAAGACTATAAAATTGTAAGAGGAAAATATATTGCGATAGCAGAAACTATGATATTACTAATACCATAATTACAAACAATAAAATAGAAGACTTTATAATTCCAAACGGAGAAACACGCACAGTAAATTATGATGTTAACCCTAACGAATCCAGACAGAATTATTCACACTGACACACTACCGGGATACTCACTGTACTGATAACTCTACACATACTGAAACATTCATCGTTACTGTTTGTTGTTGTTTTTTTAAGTTGATAAGAAGGACTAATCGGCCACTTAGTGTTTACCATAATTTAGCTATACTTTACCCATGCATAGAAGTTGGAATAAACCATGTGTGCGGTGGGGACATAGTTGAGGGTGTATCCAGCTTTTCAGAAGAGCTGAGGATTAGCAGCTTGGCCCATCAAAACATGTTTACAATTATAATAAAAATGTGGGCCTATTTTGGTACAGTGAGAATCAAGCTACGATGGAAATTAGGAAATAAACACAAACGATTTTAACTGGAAAATGTCTACATTAATAACTATCTTACATGACTTTATCTATGTATCTTATCCTTTGGCTCTTTACTTACGAATATGAAATTTATTTTGAATCCCTTCATAAAACGTATGTAAGATTTTGAACCTCAATTTACACGTTTAAATTAGAAATATAGAAACTTAGAGGAGAGATGCAGTGTGTGTGTGTGTGTGTTTTAACTCTCTGTATTCAAATAGGAATATAGAAACTTACAGAAGAGATGCAGTGTGTGTGTGTGTTTTAACTATGTGTATTCAAATAGGAATATAGAAACTTACAAAAGACATGCAGTGTGTGTGTGTGTGTTTTAACTCTCTGTATTCAAATAGGAATATAGAAACTTACAGAAGAGATGCAGTGTGTCTGTGTGTGTGTTTTAACTCTCTGTATTCAAATAGGAATATAGAAACTTACAGGAGAGATGCAGTGTGTGTGTGTGTTTTAACTCTCTGTATTCAAATAGGAATATAGAAACTTACAGGAGAGATGCAGTGTGTGTGTGTGTGTTTTAACTCTCTGTATTCAAATAGGAATATAGAAACTTACAGGAGAGATGCAGTGTGTGTGTGTGTGTTTTAACTCTCTGTATTCAAATAGGAATATAGAAACTTACAGGAGCGATGCAGTGTGTGTGTTTTAACTATGTGTATTCAAATAGGAATATAGAAACTTACAGGAGAGATGCAGTGTGTGTGTGTTTTAACTCTCTGTATTCAAATAGGAATATAGAAACTTACAGGAGAGATGCAGTGTGTGTGTTTTTAACTCTGTATTCAAATAGGAATATAGAAACTTACAGGAGAGATGCAGTGTGTGTGTGTTTTAACTCTCTGTATTCAAATAGGAAAAAAAAAACTTACAGGAGAGATGCAGTGTGTGTTTTAACTCTGTATTCAAATAGGAATATAGAAACTTACAGGAGAGATGCAGTGTGTGTGTGTTTTAACTCTCTGTATTCAAATAGGAATATACAAACTTACAGGAGAGATGCAGTGTGTGTGTGTTTTAACTCTCTGTATTCAAATAGGAATATAGAAACTTACAGGAGAGATGCAGTGTGTGTGTGTTAACTCTCTGTATTCAAATAGGAATATAGAAACTTACAGGAGAGATGCAGTGTGTGTGTGTTTTAACTCTCTGTATTCAAATAGGAATATAGAAACTTACAGGAGAGATGCAGTGTGTGTGTGTTTTAACTCTCTGTATTCAAATAGGAATATACAAACTTACAGGAGAGATGCAGTGTGTGTGTGTTTTAACTCTCTGTATTCAAATAGGAATATAGAAACTTACAGGAGAGATGGAGTGTGTGTGTGTTTTAACTCTCTGTATTCAAATAGGAATATAGAAACTTACAGGAGAGATGCAGTGTGTGTGTTTTAACTCTCTGTATTCAAATAGGAATATAGAAACTTACAGGAGAGATGCAGTGTGTGTGTGTTTTAACTCTCTGTATTCAAATAGGAATATAGAAACTTACAGGAGAGATGCAGTGTGTGTGTGTTTTAACTCTCTGTATTCAAATAGGAATATAGAAACTTACAGGAGAGATGGAGTGTGTGTGTGTTTTAACTCTCTGTATTCAAATAGGAATATAGAAACTTACAGGAGAGATGCAGTGTGTGTGTTTTAACTCTCTGTATTCAAATAGGAATATAGAAACTTACAGGAGAGATGCAGTGTGTGTGTGTTTTAACTCTCTGTATTCAAATAGGAATATAGAAACTTACAGGAGAGATGCAGTGTGTGTGTGTTTTAACTCTCTGTATTCAAATAGGAATATAGAAACTTACAGGAGAGATGCAGTGTGTGTGTGTTTTAACTCTCTGTATTCAAATAGGAATATAGAAACTTACAGGAGAGATGCAGTGTGTGTGTGTTTTAACTCTCTGTATTCAAATAGGAATATAGAAACTTACAGGAGAGATGGAGTGTGTGTGTGTTTTAACTCTCCGTATTCAAATAGAGCCTTCCCTTCTCTTCTCCTGTTCTGACTTTTAACTATAAGTAACACACATCTAGTTTATAATCTAAAATTAGAATGCCTGTTGAAATATTTTCATACTATGCCCTTAATCTTCACACAAATAAAAACGTTTTAAACAGTAACTTGGCTTAAAAATCCGTCTATATACACAAGATAAAACACGTGAAAATAAAATAAGTACATATTTTAACTGCTCATAGAGACTGAAATATCTTGTGATACATAGACTCATGCCTGTAAGTGAAAAATGAATCAGTCTTTAATGAGAATAAAAATAATAACTATCTATAACCCTCTGTTTTCCCTCTGGTAATTTAAAACACGTTTATACGTAGTAACACGCTCTCTTTGTTCAGTTTGTTTGTTTGTTTTTGAATTTCGCACAAAGCTACTCGAGGACTATCCGTGCTAGCCGTCCCTAATTTAGCAGTGTAAGACTAGAGGGAAAGCAGCTAATCATCACCACTCACCGCCAACTCTTGGGCTACCCTTTTACCAACGAATAGTGGGATTGACCGTCACATTATAACGCCTCCATGGCTGAAAGGGCGAGCATGTTTGGCGCGACGGGGATGTGAACCCGCGACCCTCAGATTACGAGTCGCATGCCTTAACACGCTTGGCTTTGCCGTGCCTCTTTGTTCAGTGTCCTGTTTGAAAGGATGAAGACATAGCCAGTCATTGTCTTGATTATACATGATTTATTTTATAAACATGCACGAAACATTTCTCGAACGTTTTGCAAATATTGTCCCTAATTTTCAACACGATTCTTTAGAAAAATACTAATAAAAATTAATTTTAAAAATAATTGCTACTATTTTCTCGAAACATTCTTCACTAATTTATATGCATATTTCAATTAATAACAGCTTATATTATTAAATACCTAGAACACTGGCGATTCTTCTTTTAAATTACAAATAAAATATTTATATTTCAGTTCTCGATAAACTGGTGCACGTTGGACGCATTTTAAAATTAAATATAACACTCAACAGCGTCGTAATCCGAATGTCGCGGGTTCGAATCCCCGCCACACCAAACATGCTCGCCCTTTCAGCCGTGGAGGCGTTATAATGTCACCGTCAGTCCCACTATTCGTTCGCGAAAGAGTAGCTCAAGAGCTGGCTGTGGGTGGTGATGACTAGCTGCCTTCCCTCTAGTCTTACACTGCAAAATCAGGGACTACTAGGGCTGATAGCCCTCGTGTAGCTTTGCGCGAAATTCAAAACCAAAAACACTTTTGTCATTTCACGTATTATTTCAATAAGGAAGTCTGCATTAAGTTTGTTTGTAAGCAAAATAGGTTGACTACAGTGCATTGTCGACAACACTCAAGAATTGCCAGAGGGCACTGTTGGCTAGATGCCTACGGCACTTGTCTTGTAACCCAAAATTGGGGACAGCTACGTATAGATAATTCTTTGTGTGGTTTCGCGTCAAATAAATTATTAAGCAAACAGAAAAAAAAGTATTAAAACTAGGTAATAAATATAAATATAAACAGAGTAATAAAATAAAACAGCTCAGTATCAAATAGAAAATAAAAATTCTAGTTGTTTCTTTAATCACAGGACTTAGACACTGAGTAAACTTTGTACTGAAAGAGACAGAAAATAGAAACCACTTATGTTGGTTTTTGAATATCTACGTATGTGACGGTAAGTACAGAGAAGAACAGATTACTTTTATGAACCAACACAATTCACTGGTGTATTTTTCAGTGTTATCGCCGACACTATTCACGTATGGCGAAAAGAATTTTAATAGATATAAATAAATCTCGTACAAACGTATCCATTAACAACCAAACAGCCCGGCAGAGCCAAGTGGGTTAAGGCGTTCGACTCGTTAGCTGAGGGCCGCGGGTTCGCATCCCTGTCGCGCCAAATATGCTCGTCCTTTCAGCCGTGGGGGCGTTATATAATGTGGCGATCAATCCCACTATTCGTTGGTAAAAGAGTAGCCCAAGAGTTGGCGGTGGGTGGTGATGACTAGTTGCCTTCCCTCTTGTCTTACGCTGCTTAATTAGGGTCGGCTAACGCAGATAGCCCTCGTCTAGCTTTGCGCGAAATTCAAAACAACCAAACCAAACTACTCAACAGCGCTTTACTTCTACAATTTCGTACTGGTAGGATAAACTTTATGGCGCAGACCAAACATTCAACTAAAATCTACTCTGACTTGAGTTTTTTTTTTTTTAACGATGATTAATCTCTTTAAATCATTTTGTTTCTATTACAAAATTTAGGCCTATTAGTTTCCAATGTTTCGCCAGATTTCGGTGTTTTAACCTTAACTTTTACATTGTATCTACACATATAAAAAGCATTTTTATTGTCCGGTTCTGGTTTTTAACGAAAATTATCTTGTCCATCGAGCCGCTATGGCTAAATTAAGTGGAATATTTTTTTAAAAATCCATCCGCAATTAATTTGTTTTTATAACTGTTTTTAGGCCTATTTTAAAAGCTTGTAAATTTTAAAATACTACACTGCTTATACAAATACAGTTTTATGGAATATTTTACTGTAGTTCAGCAAACAAGTGGGGATTTGTTATTGTTTTTCTTAACCTCGCCAAAACACCCCCAGACCAGGTTATTATTGATTTTGGTGAAGAAAGTTGTGTACCTTCATAATCTCAAATGATGCTCAGCTGTCTTATAGATGCCGTTTCGTGACATTCGAAATAGTGCCTAAGATGACCGCCACAGACAAGAAACTGTATATATATAAAGTCGTCAGATTTAGCTTGATTGTTTATGCTATATCTCTCTTCCAATGTCTTTATGGTCTTAAAATCTATCTTGAGAGGTTAAAAAGCTCATTGATTGAACCTCAGATGATATATATATATTATAATAATAACTACAATAATATTTACTGCAGCTGGTTAGTGGGTAGAGACGAATTAATATAATATTTTGCTCTTTTTCAGATGTAATTATATACCAAGTAACCTAATAAACTGAAGCATACTGTAAGGGACGGCTGTTATTTGAAGCTTTTTAACACGTGAACCAAGAAAGTTGATGATGGTTTGTCACTGGTTCGAGCAAGTCGTATCTGTTCCATAATGAGATTAGTGATAAAGACGTAGCTACTGTATTTTAAGATTATATGGCCTCCAGTAACAGAGACTGTGTACCAACATACTGTTCTAAGTATAAAGTCAAGCAGTTCTTTCAGTCAAATATTCAGCCAGGGAACCACATTGAGTAGCAATGTAAGCCAGGGAACCAAATTGAGTAGCAATGTGAGCCAAGGAACCACATTGAGTAGCAATGTGAGTGAGGGAACCACATTGAGAAGCAATGTGTGCCAGGGAACCACATTGAGTAGCAATGTGAGTGAGGGAACCACATTGAGTAACAATGTGTGCCAGGGAACCACAGTGAGTAGCAATGTGAGCCAGGGAACCATATTGAGTATCAATGTGAGCCAGGGAACCACATTGAGTAGCATTGTGAGCCAGGGAACCACATTGAGTAGCAATGTGAGCCAGGGAACCACCTTAAGTAACAATGTATGTTAATTTTATTTTCCAACTCAAATATATATCTTATAGAAAAGAGTGAAATGTAACGAAGGGTCTTAAAATCCAAATTGTGGGCGTCACGTCACCCGTTGTCCCTTTGTAAATCCTAGGTTAAAGGTTCATAAAAGAAGCTATACTAACTATTCGTAACAAACTGAAAGATAAATAGGCACAATAAGTAGAACCACGTGTTTGTGAGACATTTATTCACCCTCATGCTCCGGATATCCGTCACCACGTGAATTGCAAGCCAACATTTATGGCCCTAGAGCAGCCGAGTGTGCACATACTTCCAAGGAAGCAGAAGATAACGATACAGCATGTAATGAAATCATTGGCATTATAGAATCAAACACAGACCACATGTGATCTTCAGTAGAAATAAATGGACTCCACACAGAGAAATATGATGTAAATTTACAAGTTTAATCAGTATTTAGATCAAGAACTTCCCAATTTGTCAGATTAGAGAAGGAAACTGAATTTCATTATGCCATTGCAAATTCAGTAGCCTAAGCAGATAGTCCACGAATGATTAGCAGTTGAGGAGAATACATCAAGTTATATCATCAAATTGACGAAATTGTTGCTAGTGGTCAGTGCAGTGAGACACTCTTACTGCTACATATTAGTCCAAAGCTAGACGATATTTTGCATATTTAATTGTAAACATGATTACCAGTTCAGTTATACAACGAAGGTACAACTATACAAACTACAAGACTTCTTAGTGGGTGTTCTTATGATGAAATGTTGCATCGCCCGACATGTTGAAAAAGATAGCGCTAGTTACGGACTTTTTGATGCCAATAATGGACTGATTCAAATTGCAATTGATGATTATAGTGCTAATATTTCATCACTGAATCGTTTACAATCCATATATACATTGGCCATGTTAGTGCGACAGTGTACTTCGAGTTTCAACATCAGCTTAACTCAGACTGTCTATCTTAAATCAGCAAAAGTGAATTGAGCTAATCTATTGACTTGTCAGTATCCATTAAACAATATAATGGTCCTAAGCATTCTGATATGCCTGAATTCCCTCCCCCCTACAAAAGTAAATAAACGTGGCAGCATATCCAGGCATCAGACTGTTAGGTCGTACGTTACTAGGGTGTTGGATGTGGAGTTTTTGAAGTCAGTTCTGAGCAATGATAATGTATGTGAATATGGTGGGTATCTTAAAAAGGTAACCCGTGGTCAAAATCACACGGTAAGACCAGCCACTACCACGAGATTTGAAGCCCCCAACCCAACAACAGTGAAAACCATAATAGCTGAGGCTCAGCAACTAAGTTCGACTTGTGGACGGCACTTTCTAGTTATAACAGCAGATCAGCAGGCTTACAGAGTCACAACTGATAACGTGTGGGCTTCACCAAAAATGTTCGACAACATCTACATTATGGTACAATGATCATTAGTGGATATGATTGCAAGCTCATGATAGACAGTGACCTCAAGTAAAATCTTTAAACCTGCCTTTTATGGTGCAGAGAAGTTGTTATCTGGGAAAAAGTACCCACAAAATATGAGGGCATTTACTACTCCGTAAATGAATCGCTGGTGTTAATACTTATAAGTAGCTGGACATAGTGCTGACAGATGTGCCCAATAGAAGTAACACAGCCATGTGGTTTGTTTGTTTGTTTGTTTGTTTTGAATTTCGCACAAAGCTACTCGAGGGCTATCTGTGCTAGCCGTCCCTAATTTAGCAGTGTAAGACTAGAGGGAAGGCAGCTAGTCATCACCACCCACCGCCAACTCTTGGGCTACTCTTTTACCAACGAATAGTGGGATTGACCGTCACATTATAACGCCCCCACGGCTGAAAGGGCGAGCATGTTTGGCGCGACCGGGATGCGAACCCGCGACCCTCAGATTACGAGTCACACGCCTTAACACGCTTGGTCATGCCGGACCCAGCCAAGTGGATACACTGCTTTGTGTGCCACACTCTCATGACGATAGCCTTCATTCGCGCAGAATGAGAATCTGGCTAGTTACTAGAGTTACTGGCTATGAGTCAAATGTTGCTGTCTTTCTTTGCTTTTGATCATGTAAATCACTCCCATCAGAAATACAGCCTCTTTTCTGAAGAGTGGGCATACAATGAGACGTGCTCCTGGTACATCCACTTGCACGTGGTCTGAAATGTTTATAGAACAAACATTCAGGTACTATGGATATAATCAAGATCATTTGACTGGCATTACTTTGAACGATATCTGCATATCTGCAGCCAAGTTATCCGTGACATAACATATATGTGATGATATGGCTTAGCACTCGACCGATAACAATAAGAAATCAAAGGCGTGTATCGATGCTGACTCCTTTGACAGGTTGTTTGGTTGATTTAGTGTTTTATGGCACAAAAAAGCTAGGCAATCTGACAGAAAGAAGTTACGAGAAAAGCTAGAGCAGGGCATTAATCCATTGGACCTAACAGGTCACAAACACGCACACACCCATTTTGTTGAACATTGTAAATAGAAAATTGGCTGATGCAATATTTAATGTCCAAAATGTTGCATACTTTGATACGGTCTGTATGGAAACTTTTAATAACCTCAGGGATTTCATTATATGGTAAACAATACTATTGTAACCATAACTACAAATAGCTACACTGAGAGTGGCTGCAATGTTTGACATCAAAATCATATTCAACAGAACTCTTGGGATAATGAGCTCAGGGGGTTTTGTCCTGTACGATTTGCTCTCACATCTCTGTTTTTAGATTATGACAACATACGACCAGCCTCTTTAAAATCAAAACTAAACAACTTTCATGAAATTAAACAGTTGTCTCAAACTTTGAGGGCTTGATGGTTGTGTAATACTCGGGGCTATCCATACTTCTTTGATTTGTTAAATGTGGTAGCAACATATGTACTTTCTAGACTGAGAAGCAGTGATGTGCATTTCGTCTACAACAGGTACTTTGATTACATCCCAAAATGATGTACTCGTGAATAAAGAACATTTATCACTGGTGACCGCCATTATCTTACTGTGCTAGCTGTGCCCTCACCACAATCTGTCTCTCTTACTACTAGTAACAACAAAGTGAAAATTATTTATGTCATCTGTACCAGGTTGCCAATACACTTTCAGGAGCATCACTTAATAATCGACTTGTCATCACTAGTTCTGATACCATTCTTGATAAATTGGACATGAGAGTACACATCAAAAGAACTGACATGGATATCAAGCATGAGGAGGCAGATTGCCAGCGAAAGCCGCAACACCATTTATGTTGTATGTGATGACGCAGATGTTTTTGTGCTGTTGTAGCATTTCTACCCAAACCTGAACATTGCCATTAAAATACTTATAGTACCAACAACTTATTGGAAGAACGTCACTAATACTGATGCCACACTAAAGAAGCATGAGGATATTGTGCAACAAGTACTCCCCAACATGTGCTAACTGACTGTGACAATGTAAACTCAGTTTATGATGTTGGTAAAGTAACGGTAGTGAAGACATTCCTGAAAAATGGTGTGTCAAGACCAATAGGAAATCAGTAGATAAATGTGGAGACTATGATAAAAGGACTACTGAGATCATCACAGCCTGAAACGAAAGTAAATGTGGTGGAACCATGTCTGTTGCAAGGTTCAGTATCTGGCAGTATAAGACAGGATGTAGATAGTCAAAGTGTTTAAAACTACCATCGCTTCCATCTACATCAGAAACTTTTGAGTTGCATGTGAGATCTGCACATTACCAAACACACTTATGGTGACCAGAATTACTGTCAGAACCACCTCCATAAAATCCAACAGAGTACGAATGGAAAGCAGATAATTCTACCAAAACCCTCGTGCCCGTTAGATTGCCTGCTAACCTCCTGTTTTTACCAGTTATAGTCTTGAGGCTATTGTGTTACTCGAGTTCGAGCCAAAGCTGCTGTTTTGTAAAAGCTGCAGAACAATTACAACACACTGTAAAAACATAATTAATAAACATACCACAGTGGCTGCTGTAACAGACAGCAACGATGAGAAAAACTTAGACAGAGATGATAATGAATAGGAAATAAGACCAGTCATTGAACATTGATAGATAATGATGATAAAAGATATGGTATTTTGTGCTACACTTGTCAGCATTCTAAACTTAGAGAATTTTTGTCTAAGTTAGACTAATGTGGTATGGTTTTATGATTAGACTGGTTAATAAAATAAAGCACGATGCACAAAAACATTGACTGCACTGTGTCAAGTGTGATGTAAGCACATTGTTATTTCAATAATATCATGTTGAATTGTAATATTATCCCTCTAAGTAGATTTCATGACAATTAAATAATTGAAAAATAATTATTCTGAAAGAAAATCGAGCTAAAACTAACTAGTATAGGTGGTTTCTTGTACATGGTGGCCATCTTGTATATCTCGAAATGATCAAAGATACTAACTGGGTTTCATTCGGATTCTACACTACTTCCATTCTCAAAATCAATAATATCTTGGTCTATGCGTTTTGGTTTGTTTTACAAAGTGCTCTGTCTTTGACATACAAATAAATTTCATTTTCAAATAATATCATCATCTACAAATCTGTTTTTGGGAATTTATTCACTTATAGGATGTCTATTATACTTTATCAGTTGTCAGTTCCATCACACTCTTGGCTGAAGAGAGGATGGAACTCTATGATAGCCTATCAGCTCCTAGGGCTGGGATAAAGATGTCTCTTAACTTCAAGTTTAACTGATGAGTTCTAGTGTTGAACGAAAAGCTGGAACAGAAGCAACTACTAGAAAACAAAAGATAAACCCCACATATTATTTAATAATATCTGATTTCAAGCCAGGTATGCAAGAGGAATGTGGAAAACAATATTTCTATATATTAAAATCTAATATGGCCTGATGGTTATAGAACCAGTCGAGCAACGTGAGTTCGCCGGATAAAAACCTGGGGCCGAATATACCGGTCCTTTCAGCCATGTAGGAATCATTATCTAAAGTCAATCCCGCTAATCTTTGCCAAAGAATAGTCTACGAATTAGCGGTGAATGTTGTTAGACGTAATTCCAAATCCAAGATGGATAGCCTCAACACGTTTGATATAAACTTTTCCTGCTTTTAGTGACTATAAGTTGCTGTTTTCTTATAAATATAAACGTTTTTGGCATTTTAAGTTATCTGTATATATAGCAAAGGTAATACGTGTTACACTATTTAATGAAATAAACATTTTGTATTTGTAAAACTAAAAACTGGGAAAAAGTTGCAAGGCGAAAAATCATTAAGTATTATTATATTTTGAAGGTAAAGATAGCTTCATTAATTTTTGTTTAATTTTGCAAAAAAAAATGTGTATTTCAACCTCTATTAAATATATCAGAATTATGTTGTTGAAATAATCATAAAGATATAAAATAGGAATTTAGCACAATAAACAATTGAAACAAATATATTTTCAAGAAATATTCGTAATGTTATGAATTGTATTTCCACTGTTTTAAATTAGATAATTGCTAAAAGGCGATTGATGTTAAGAGTACATACAAAGTTCACAATGATTTTAAGAATCTGGGAGTTTTGACTAATATATAGGCATGGTTTTAGAGTACAGTATTTATAACTACGAGTAAACAGCTAGTTGAGAAAAGTTGCCAGTGCATGAATTTGATGACGAAGAACACACTTTGAAATACTAAACTTTGAAAAGAGCTTTCATGGGTATTGAAAAACTTTATTACAACTTTAACGTAGTAACAAATACACAGTGTTTTCACAAAACCTTTTCAAATTGTCTTACATTTCTTGCTGTAATAAACTTGTAATAAATTTTTGTTACTCATTCAAACTGTATTCAAACTTTATTGTGGATGAATGGTTGCGTTCCTGATAAGCGATACATCCGGATGCAAGGTAATTAATTAGCAAATTACTGAACATTTGAAATTAAGCAAGGGAGTTTCCGTTAAATATTAACAGTGAATTTAGGCTTACAGTAGTTTCTGTTGAAAGATTTTTCATTCGAAGCTAGGCCTATAGGCGAAAATGATTGTGGAAGACGCTAAAGAGAAAATTAATTTGTTGTTGTTAAATAGAATTGTATTCATATAAAAATGTATTATTCTTGCTAAATATTCCAAAAGAACTACGCCATTTATACATATTTTTGAATGAATAATTGGGCTTCACATTTATTTTCAATACCATTGTTGGTTAACAACGTTTTTGTACAGATGTTTTCAAAAATAATGATGCAATTCGTCGATTGTTGACTTAAGTATGCCTGTTTGAAACATAAAATAAAAAAGAATAACATTGTGATTTATGTTTTTGTTTATTAAATTTCTTTCGGTATTTCTTTATAACTGTTACTACATTGTTCACTAATCAACTGATAATTTCATGTGATAAATTGTTACTACATTTTATCATATATTAACGCTGCTTTATGCTTACAAATTATTTTTGATAACTTTAATTATTGACGCTACTACAACCTCATAGAAACCAGTAAGTAAACTTCAAATATCCAGCTTTAAAGATGTTAACTTTTGAAACTATAGTTAAACCAATAAAATCCATAAAATGATACTAAATGAAGACAACTTCTATTTAGTTTTTGAGAGCCGAAGCCGAAAAGATGAATTGGGAATTCCCGACAAGGGTAGAGAAATACAATTTAATTTGTTTGAGATAAAGACGGTTACGCTATTCTGGTTTTGTTTGTTTTTGTTTTTGAATTTCGCACAAAGCTACTCGAGGGCTATCTGTGCTAGCCGTCCCTAATTTAGTAGTGTAAGACTATAAGGAAGGCAGCTAGTCATCACCACCTACCGCCAACTCTTGAGCTACTCTTTTACCAATGAATAGTGGGATTGACTGTACATTATAACGCCCCACGGCTGAAAGGACGAGCATATTTGGCGCGACGGGGATGCGAACCCGCGACCCTCAGATTACGAGTCGTATGTCTTAACACGCTTGGCCATGCCGGGCCCGCTTTTCTGGTATAGTAAAATTATTTAAAGAAAGGACAAAGTTAAGTTAATGATATAAATCAGTCAGAATCGTAACTATAGTTATAGGATAATAAATGTACAGGGGTGGATTACGTTTTCTGTGGGGCATCTTTTGTAGTCATACCACTGTATCTGTCATTCTTAAATTGCATACAAGCAATACTTGATGTCAGCAAACCTGAAGTCACGACTTGAGCTTGATTTGTATTTCAGAACGGCTGTTATGTTTATTTCAAGTGGATTTCTCGTCATTAAGAATTCAGCTTAATTTCTTACATTCGGGCAAAAAGCAACATCTATGATAGTTCCGTATTTTAAGATATATGTATTTTTGAAACAATGGTTTTACAATCGCCATCAATTTTGACTGTACCATATTCACAGGACCTGTTACATGAATAATACAGCGGCCTCTATTTCAGTACGATCGATTTGCGATTGAAAATGTGAAATCTAATGAGTAAGTTATTCGCGTTTAGAGGGTAATGACAAAGTAATGTTACTTAGGCCTAACTGAAATAATTTTGCACTTGTAGTTAGTTCCTTAGAGAAAAGCACAACATTAGATATTAAGTTATCAATGAATTCACCTTTAGAGGATTGTTTTCATCAGATTGTTTACTCCGAACAGTACGCTCAAGCCAGAAGACAATATTTGACACAATGTAAGGACGTCTTATACCAGAACTCAAGATAAGCCTTAGGCCTATATTGTGGTGTTATATTTACATAAGTAGCATAATTTGATAGATGCCATATATATAAATTGACAATAATGCTAGTTCTAATAAAAATAACTAAAACGTTTATACCGTTGCGTAAATCTAACGATTTAAACAGTTTATTTAGATTGCTTCAATGAAGATAACCACAGGTGGTCTGATATAGTGGGTAAACTTGTGTGTTGTCCGGGGTTTCACACATAGAAGGGCCTCCACTGATATGCCTATTAATCTGTTTCTGAGTTTTCTTATCATTATAGGCCCCATTTACTGAATTTTGCCCAGGGCTTCAGAATAACTAAGACCTACCCTGACGATAAGCATGGAATTTTAAAGAAAAATATAATTATAGTACATAAACAAATTTAGAAAAACAATTATACTCGTATGCTAGACACTTACCAAGATAACTTCAATTGAGTAATGTAAAATTAGGGCGATCTAGGCTATAATGGCCTAACTAGAAACCGCTTCTATTACCACTGAGGCCTAGTGGTAGCTTCTAACTACGTAAAGGTAAAAGGCTACTTTCCTAAAACATTTCTTACGCCTACCGTATCTCTTTCGTTTAATCTAGCGAAGTATATGTCTATCTAATTCATTTTAGTTAGTTAAGTTTACCTTGTATAAAATATACTTAACGTTATTAGGTCTTATAGCTTATCAATAGTACTACAAGTAATGTTTAACGTTCTTGCACGAGCTAAATTTAAATAAGTTTAGATTTATCTTTAGATTTACTATAAAATATGCTACTATTAATGTATGTAGCTAAAAACTGCCCTTCTGACTGTAAACCTGTCCTTTACGAACACTATATCAATGACACTTCCGTGCTGTTTCAACAGTTAAGTCACATATCCAAAGTACTTTATTATCTCAATTCTCAACATCCCAATATCAAGTTTACATTTGAACTTAAAATACATATCTCTGGGTTTTGCATTCGGGACTTCCCGTTATTTTGTTTTATAACAAAGTGTAATGACTTTTGCTTCTGGTGGTACTTAATTTTCACTAAATGTTTGGAAGCCAAGACACCATAGCGTTATAACCGATGGCTTTATAATAAGGTAGTACTCTAGTAGTTTCCAAGACCAATTAAAGTGTATAACGTTATGTCGGAATCCATTGTAAAATATGGTTTATTCATAAAGCTCAAACCTCGGTAGCTGTTCGCTTTGAATAAATTTCTTTTCCACACTCGCTTGTAAAACGCATTAGAAATAGAACATTTTTGTGTTTTTAGGCGTGTAGAAGCTTTGTTTACTTTTATCCCATAATTCAATGGTGGCAGTGTAGAGTTAATTATAGGACATTTCAGTTTAATTAGATATTTTTCTGTAACAGAAAAAAAATTAAAGCAGACTTATTCTTGTTCACATTTTTATGAGTATAATGGACAATCTACTAGATAGTATCCTTTGTTTAGGGATTAAATTGTCCTCTTCTAAGTAAGATACAATATAAACTTTATGATGCACACGTTTTAAATGAGTGTTAAAAGGTTAGATGTAAATGAAAATTCTTATATTGATTTATTATTAGTTTTCAACAAATAACTTGATACAGGAAACATGTTTCCCGCAGTAAGTTAGTTTGTTTTAAAACTCGTGTATTTATAGACAGGATATTTCAAAATAATTTGAAGAAAATAACCCAAGTTTCTTTCTTTGTTGTGCACCTTTAAATGTAGTAAAGAATGAAATAGGAATTATAGAAAATAGGATAAAATATGCCAAAGAAGAAAGGAAAACACTCAGTGGCCAAATATTTTTGAAGGTCAGTGCATTATTTTTTATTAAGCTTTCAAATTTTTGTCATAAAGTGGAACCCAGCATTTTGGGTATTTCTTGCCACGTCCTGGTGTAACTTCATAGTTTGTAACTCTGGAACTGAATCGATTTTCTCTCGGCTTTTATTTTTAGTTTTTGTCTAGAATTACGAGTTTATGTAGTTCAATCACTTTTTTGTTGAAAATTATGGTCGTGCATCACTAGTTTGTATATAAATGTCAAGACATCACATGACGATATACAGAGTTTACTTCAAGAATTTTGTTTCTTATACACTTTATATGCCTTTTGTATAGTCTCAAAAGTTGAGTGAAAAGGAAATTTTATTAAGATGGTTAAAGGATAAGGAAGCTATCCTGTCAGATCAACTGAAGAATCTTACAGAGACTAAAAAGCAGGCACTTGAAGATATGGTAAACATTTGTTATCAATGTATTATATACGGAATACTTCATATGTACTTAAAATATTTTTATTTATCAGGCAAGTAATTTTATTATTGGTTAACTAACAGAGGATCCTCGAACTATACTAATCACATTCATAAACTAACTGGAGTTATGTAAATTCATGATTAATCAAAGATTAATTTAAGACATGAAAAAATCGGCCATAAAAACTAAAAAAAAAACACAAAATGCGGAAATACAAATACAAAGGGGGCGAAGTAGTGAAGCACAACACAAAAAATGCTTATAAAAACCGAAAAGAAACCCTCAAAACCGAAAATTTGTATGTATCTTCCCACGGACACATTGAGGGACGGAGTAATGGGTAAAACATAAATAAAAACCGATAAATGAAAATTTGTATGTACCCCCAGTAGGGACCTAATGAACCTCCATACTGATTTTGGTGAAGATTTATCTATGCCTTGAGAAGTAGTTACATGGACATACAACAGATACTATTACCATATTTCTATAGATTAATCACAATTCTGCGTATTTAATAACATGAATATCAGATGTCAGTTATTGTTACGACTGTTGCCTAGATACCAATTTTGAAACGTAGTTATATATACAGTTAACGAATTTTTATCGCTCAAAACATTTTCACCCAATGAAGGACCAAAAGCAAGCGAATAAAGTTATTTTGAGTAGATGAAAGTCAATGTATAATTCTAAATTATTGTGGGTCTTAACATTTAGTAGGGGCTAGTTATTAAAGCATGATGGGTAATATCGCTTACTTTTTTATTTTCTCCTTAAAAAGACGTTTCGCTGATGGAACTGACAGTTGCAGTGATTGTTTAGAAACGATTGTAGTAGAATGAAATAATAAAGTTTTGCATCATTCGTATCTCCTTCAATTTTTAAAAATATTGTTTATAAACGTCATTATTACCCGAGCAACGGAAATAATTTACCATATTTAATATTTGTTTTTTCGCTACACAAGTACAAGACTATTATTATTATTATTAAATACTTATTCCCTAACAATGTGTTATACCAAGCGACAAATAACAACATATACTTCTCTGATGTTTTTTTGTTTTTTTTTATGACTTAAGGTCTAGAGAGAAAAATTATAGGCTAAAATGTTTTTGAAAAAATACCCAGGTTCACACCCTCGGGGATCTCTTAATACCCATGAAAAGTTTCAGATCTCCAGGTTCTTTCGGCTTGTAGCTATAATCCTGGCTGATTGCCTGAAACAAACACACAGGCTATTTTATTAGTATAGAAAACAAAAATGTACAACTTATTTGTGATTGACGTTATTCAGATGCGTTTTATCGTTGGTTAGAACCGTCTCATTGAGCAAGCGCACTTGGAAAGAAGAAATTTTTGTAAGGAAACAAAACAGTTTGCTACCGAATACGGTGCAAATGAACGTGGGAAGATGGCGCGAAAAGAAAAAGTAAAGATGCTAGAACAGGAGCAACTGGCTTTACAAAGTGGCAAGTTTCGTTCTATATATATTAAATTAATTGAATATCTCTCTCTTCAATATATATATTTTTTTAAATTTACAATTGTAGAAGACGTGATTCTCATTTATGCATCACATTAATTTGTTTACATATGTTTTTCTCTCTGTAACGTAAGAATTGGATGGATCCTACGACCGTTTACGTACTGTTCAGAGTCTACGTAAGGAAATCGCTACCTTGACCCAAGAACTATCAGATTTGAAAAAATGTCACGAAGGTTAGAGTATATGTATTATTAGAGAAATTGGTAAGAAAAAGGTCAGCAGTGTATTAAACATAACTGATGTATTTATTGCTCTGTGACCATGACTTAGTGTAGTTAATGTTGAAGACAGGGATCGTATACTAAATGAGGCGTTTTGTTTTATAAGACTGTAAACAGTCACCCATTTTTATGCCACTTTATTCTTAACTCTGCCCCCTTGTGGTACAGTAATACGTCTGTAAACATATGTCTTCTAGAAACAGGGTTTCGATACCCATGGTGGGCAGAGCATAAATCGCCCATTGTGAGGAAATTATTCACATAACTTTAATTATTACATACGAAGTAATACTTTTAGAGAGTACGAACTCATTCATATTGATGAGTTTTGAACGTCAGAAACTCGAGACTGTAATGGTTTACAAACCGTGGTGTAGGTTTCTACAATAACTATTTATGTATTTAAAAACTCATTAGTCTCCTGTTGGTACAGCGGTAAGTAAGTCCATGGATTTACAACGCTGAAATCAGGGGCTCGATTCCCGTCGGTGGACTCGGCAGATAGCCCGATGTGGCTTTGCTATAAGGGGAAAAATAAATTATTTAAAACTCAAAGCAAGTGTGTGTGTACATATTATAACCTTACGTTCACTTTTAAGCTGTGTTTTAAAGTAGATATAACGGTTTTCAAACGGGTAAGACATATAGAGGGAGTAAGAAATTATTGGCAGCCCCGAACTGTAAAACACGTATATACAAAACTCGCCATAGTTTAGGACTCACAGTTGAATTGAAGGGTCTCTAATGTTGTTTTTTTTTCACAAACTTGAAGTACTGTCCCCCGCTAGTACAGTGGCAAAGTTACGACAGAAAGTGTTCGTACTCCTGCGTCCCGAGTAGTTTTTTGCTCATAAATTAAAAAGTACCATGATTAGGCTAATAGACGTATGACGTATTATAAATATTATACTAACACACATCTACATAAATTTTTATGTAAATAAAACGACAAATAAACTGTTTATAAACAAATAACCAAAAATAGGAGGAGCAAAAAGTGTTCGTAAAGTTCAGAACGTGTGAAAAACTGATATTCCTGTAAAAATTTGTATAGTTTGGCGAATAAACTATATTATACCATTCTAGAACTAGACACTGGGTTCATAATTATTGGAATTTAGCCAGCAAAACATTTACTTCTGGCAGTTTAGTGCTGTCTCCATCATTATCTGTTTTAGTCATCATGGCGAACAGGAAACAACTGTCCAGTGATTTAAAAACCTGAATTATTGTAAAATATAAGTCTCGTGTGTCTCTTTCCGGTATTGCTACACATCTTAATGTGCCTAAATCTACTGTTCAAAGCATAATTGCCAAGTTTAAGCTTACAGGATCAACTGCTAACCTCCCTCGTTCCGGACGCCCCACCAAAATTCCAGAGAGAACCAAGAGGAAGGTTCTCACAGAAGCTAGTAGGAACTCTCGTTTAACACGTAATGACATACAGAAACTGGTAAGGGAAACTGGGGTTGAAGTAAGCACCTCTTCAGTTACGAACATGTTGCACTCTCCTGGGTTCAAAGCATGCCGTCCTCGTAGAACTCCATATTTAAAGCCTGTTCATTTAGAAGCACGATTGAGATATGCAAGAAAGCATGTAGATAAACTCTTTACCTATTGGAAGAGTGTTCTTTGATCAGACGAGACTAAAATCGAGCTTTTCGGCCACAATGATCTTCGCAATATTTTCCGTAAGAAGGGGGGAACGAAATTTTCCAAAAAACACCGTCCCTACAGTTAAACACGGAGGTAGCTCTATCATGCTATGGGGTTCCTTCAGCTCTTCTGGTGTAGGCAGCCTTCACCGCGTCAACGGAATCATGAAAAAAAGAAGAGAACATTGATATATTAGCCACTTATATCAAGAATGATGCTCGGAGCTTGCGGCTTGGGCGTAGTTGGATCTTCCAGCACGACAATGACCCTAAGCACACATCGAAATATGTGAAATCCTGGTTGCAGAGGAACCATATAAGCGTTCTAGAGTGGCCATTGCAGTCACCCGATCTCAACCCAATTGAAAACGTTTGGCATGAGTTGAAGACCAGGGTTCATCAGCGTCATCCAAAAAACTTGCAAGAGTTTGAGGCCTGTTAAGAAGAATGGAAGAAAATACCAGTTGAGTATTGTCAAACGATCATGGAGGGCTATGAGGAGAGTTTACACCAAGTAATTCACCTGAAAGACTGCACAACTGACCATTAAAGTAGACGCACGAACACTTTCTGTCCTTCCTATGTTTGGTTATTTGTTTATAAACAGTTTATTTGTTGTTTAATTTACATAAAAATTTACGTAGATATGTGTTAGTATAATATTTATAATATACTATACTTTCATTATCCTAATTGTGATACTTTTTAAGTTATAAGGAAACAACTACTCACGACGCAGGGGTACGAACACTTTCTGTCGTAACTGTATGTCTACGGATTTACAACGCCAAAATCAGGGGTTCGATTCCCCCTCGGTGAGCTCAGCAGATAGCCTGATGTGGCTTTGCTATAAGAAAATACACACACACATGAAGTACCAAAATATTTTTACAAGAAATATTTAAATATATTATGTTACATTTCAGAATAGTGTTAAACTATATATAAATTTGTCAAGTAGTCATTAAATAAATTACATATTTAAGGTAGATTCCTTATTTATGTACTGTGATTGTTGTGGCCCTCACGACGTGTCAAGATAAATTTGAGCGTCTGGCACAAGGGCGCGCTAGTTTGGTTTGACTGGTTTATGAATTTCACGCAAAGCTACAAGAGAGCTATCTGCGCTATCCGTTCCTAATTTAGCAGTGTGAGACTAGAACTAAGGTAGCTAGTCATCATCACCCACCCCAAACTCTTACGGTACTCTTTTACCAAAGAATAGTGGGATTGACTGTCACATTATAACGCCCACACGGCTGAAAGGGCGAGTATGTTTGGTGCGACGGGGGCGCGCTAGTTAACACGTCTGAAAGAAAGTGGTGGTATTTAAAGGATAATTGAAATATTAGTACTAATTTACCTAGACATCTTACCAGTCATTATAGTTTTATAGGTAAGTACCAATTATGTTGGCTTGATAAATAAGCTATCTATTTATCCTTCTTTGGTTTGTTTTAGTAACCGAATTTTAATTTTTCCTTTACGTGTTTGTTTCATTTACTTTCCGATAACAAATTGCACACATATCGGTTCCTAATTTATAAGTATAACTCTAGTTTGATTTCATGTGTAAGGTTTGTGAAGTTTAATTAATGATGCATCTTTCCTGCTCGGTGAACCACATTCTTTTTTCAGACAACTCTATCTCTTTAAAGTACATTTTTGTTCCAACGGTGTAGCTTTATGTGTTCTCTTATCAGCGTTTTTCTTACTTATTTGTAATTTAAAATAAAACTATCCAAAGTATATAAAAAAATGTAGTCTTAAATCTGTTTATTGAATGTCAAAATTTACGTATCTGTTGTACGATATTTATAACTACATGTATAATGCATGACATCACTTAAATTTCAAGTCAATACGTATTGCAACGTTAAGCGTCCCTTATGTGACGTCATTTTAGTGTCTACTGACTGACAGACAACACACTACTTGTGCGTGGGGTGAAAATAGGTGACCTCTCCAGGTGACGTTTGGCCCCCTTTCGTGGAAATAGTTGTTGTTTTGATTTAAGCACAAAGCTACACAATGGGCTATCTGTGTTCTGCCACCCGGTTTATAGCGTTATAAGACCACAGACATACTGCTGAGCTACTTCAAACCAACGCAGTTGAACCAGACTTTAAACTACGAAACCAAGAAATAAATTGTTAGTGTATGACTTACATGGAACGTATTACCTTTAAAACTTAGGAACATGTAAATGTGTAGAACAAATCTAGTGAATTTTGAAACTAATATTCTTTCAATAGTTGTGTGTGTATAATATAGTCTACTTTAGCATGTTTTCTATTATAGAAAGTTTAATATCTTAGAGACGTGAAGAATTTCATCAGTAAGCTTCTAGATTGTTATAGTTTAGTACTAGACGTTTAAAAAATCATTTTGTTTGCTATCCAATTCAGTAATAACGATTTCTATCAATAATATTTTATGTTCTCAAACTCGTGTTTCTGTGGTCGGTGAAGCGTCGTTGGTCTTACAGCGAGATACTTAAGCTTTGAATTTCGTGCAAAGCTACACAAGGGCTATCTGCGTTAGCAGTCCCTAATTTAGCTGTGTAAGACTTGATGAAAGGCAAGTAGTCATCAACAACCCACCAAAAATTATTTTTACCAAGAATAGTGGGACTGACGTCACATTATAATGCCCCAGCTGTTGAAAGGTCGAGCATGTTAGGTGACGGGTTTCTATCCCGCGACCCACAGATATGTAAGAATATAATATTAAATATACATATACGTATTCAGAGATCCCGATGTTTCATAGGTCCAATTTAAGACACTGATTGTCAGATCGTGGTCAGACTATAGATCTAATGCATCAACTCAGCCTTTCTGGTTTATAAACTGAGATATGCAGCAGTTTCCTATCCTGTTCAGGGCTCTGATTAAGCCCTATTACCATATATCCCTGTAAGTAAGCGATTGGTTGCTTTGACCATACATAAACATCGATGTTTCTAAGTTGCTATCCTCACACGCTTTAGTATATTCTTCATCAGTCAAACTTTGTTGTTTTATCTTGTACTCATTTATAGAGAAAAAGATAGAACTAAAAGCAATCGAGACGAAACTTGAAAGTGTTCTGCAAGAGAAAGAGAAAATTAATCATGTTCCAGAAACTGGAAGAGAATTTAAAAGGTAGAAACATTAAGTCATGTATAAATTATGTTTCGTCACCAAGTAACTATAAAAGTATTAAGGTCATAAAATTATGTTTTCTTACTTTCAATTTACCCCTATCCATTTTTCTATGAATCTTATTTTTTATTGTGATTCGCTTTTCGAAAGGCGAATTGAAATTAATAATGTATTTATTCCTGTAATTTTGTTTATATAATTAGATCATTTGGTCATTTCTTGGTACAAAATTATACTGTTGATTTCAGTTCAGTCAACCCGTGGTTTAGCCTTCATTAAATTACAATAGAACTGCGGTTTGTTGAAACTAAACTTCAAAACATTTCCGAAAACATATGTGTATATAAACTGTAGATGTGGCAAACTGTTAATCTTTATAAATCCAAGATGGCCGCTTAGTGCAATATTTTCTGTAAATATAGCTCTATATATATAGGGAAATATTGCTCAAATGATGGTAATAAGAACTAAAAAAACTTCAAATAGATGTTCATATTGCTGTTGTTAGAAATACTTTAGTCATGGATCTTCATATTGCTGCTGTTAGAAATACCTTAGCCACGGATGTTCATATTGCTGCTGTTAGAAATACCTTAGTCATGGATGTTCATATTGCTGCTGTTAGAAATACCTTAGTCATGGATGTTCATATTGCTGCTGTTAGAAATACCTTAGCCACGGGTGTTCATATTGCTGTTGTTAGAAATACCTTAGCCATGGATGTTCATATTGCTGCTGTTAGAAATACCTTAGTCATGGATGTTCATATTGCTGCTGTTAGAAATACCTTAGCCACGGATGTTCATATTGCTGTTGTTAGAAATACCTTAGCCATGGATGTTCATATTGCTGCTGTTAGAAATACCTTAGTCATGGATGTTCATATTGCTGCTGTTAGAAATACCTTAGCCACGGATGTTCATATTGCTGTTGTTAGAAATACCTTAGCCATGGATGTTCATATTGCTGTTGTTAGAAATACTTTAGTCATGGATGTTCATATTGCTGCTGTTAGAAATACCTTAGCCATGGATGTTCATATTGCTGCTGTTAGAAATACTTTAGTCATGGATGTTCATATTGCTGCTGTTAGAAATACTTTAGTCATGGATGTTCATATTGTTGCTGTTAGAAATACCTTAGCCACGGATGTTCATATTGCTGCTGTTAGAAATACTTTAGTCATGGATGTTCATATTGCTGTTGTTAGAAATACTTTAGTCATGGATGTTCATATTGCTGCTGTTAGAAATACCTAGCCATGGATGTTCATATTGCTGCTGTTAGAAATACCTTAGCCATGGATGTTCATATTGCTGCTGTTAGAAATACCTTAGCCATGGATGTTCATATTGCTGCTGTTAGAAATACCTTAGCCATGGATGTTCATATTGCTGCTGTTAGAAATACCTTAGCCACGGATGTTCATATTGCTGTTGTTAGAAATACCTTAGCCATGGATGTTCATATTGCTGCTGTTAGAAATACCTTAGCCACGGATGTTCATATTGCTGCTGTTAGAAATACCTTAGTCATGGATGTTCATATTGCTGCTGTTAGAAATACCTTAGCCATGGATGTTCATATTGCTGTTGTTAGAAATACTTTAGTCATGGATGTTCATATTGCTGCTGTTAGAAATAACTAGCCATGGATGTTCATATTGCTGCTGTTAGAAATACCTTAGCCATGGATGTTCATATTGCTGCTGTTAGAAATACCTTAGTCATGGATGTTCATATTGCTGCTGTTAGAAATACCTTAGTCATGGATGTTCATATTGCTGCTGTTAGAAATATCTTAGCCATGGATGTTCATATTGCTGTTGTTAGAAATACCTTAGCCACGGATGTTCATATTGCTGCTGTTAGAAATACCTTAGTCATGGATGTTCATATTGCTGCTGTTAGAAATACCTTAGCCATGGATGTTCATATTGCTGTTGTTAGAAATACCTTAGCCAATGAAATATCCAAGATTTTCTGTATTGCCACCAATTACCCCTCCAGTGTCTATTTCCAAAGCAATAATAAATGTAGGAGTCCGATTTAATTTGTTATATGTTTTTAACCATTATAATTACCGCAGGCTTACTTTCAACTTTGTGTTTACATAAATACCCTGACGGAATAACATTAATTAACATTGAATCCAGTCAGTTCTCACACAAAACACTATTCTTCCCTCTGCATTGTGTCCCGAAGCTCATCACTTATTTTGTCCGTTGGAACGAAGGGTGAATTTATGCAGCTGAAATTCCTGCAGTCGTCAAATGCAGCTGAGCATTCCAGTTCCTTCTTCTTTCACGTGTATTTTCGTGTGCCATAGTCTGTTTTATAGCTACAGATGATAACCCTCAAAAGAACCTATGGAACTAGTATCAGTATGGACAGATACACCATCAGAAATTGTCAAAACCTTACAAATACACAGATATATCGCTCAAATCAGACATTGTCAAATACATACCTAGTTCACTCAAATTTGGCATGGTAAAAATCATATAATTTTCCCCTAGATCCATTAAATCAGACACTATCAACACAACACAAATACACAGCTGAATCACTGAAATCAAACATAATTAAACCATGTTAATGTAAGCTAGATCATTCAAATCAGACATGGTCGAAGTCGTACAAACACACACCTGTATAACTAAACTCAGACATGGTCAAAACCATACAAATACATACCTAGATCAATCATATCAGTGATGGTCAGATTTATACAAATACCTAGATCACTCAAATTGGACGTGTACATCTGTTATAGTATCACAGTCATTTATTCATTTATTGGCGGGCATCGTGTAAAATGGCTGCCAACTTCTAAACTTGTAATGTTTACTGTTGTAGAGTGGGGTGTGGGGGCTCTTTACGACAAACGCCATATTTGTTATAGTTGTGTTTAGTTTTGTTCTGGATTGACTAGACTATTTTATCCAGGCCAATGAGCTTTAAAATAAACCAGTTTTCGAAACAACGTACTATTGTGACTTGAGCAAGCTAAGCAAATCAAAGTACATTGAGATAACTGATATCGTTAAAACTTTGTCTAATTTAAATGAACAGGTTGGAAGTTAGAGTGAATGGAGTGAGTTGACATATCTGTAAACAGGGATCTGACAGAAATCATGGCTTTTTAGAAACATCTATAGTGACCTGTCTGCAGTTTCTTATACATTATAACTGTCTTTCAGAGTACACTATTTCAACACATAGTTTTTAGATAGTAGATTAGGAGAAATAAAAACTATTTTAAAATATAACTTATGCAAGTCACTTGATCAGAAATTCAACATCCTATTAGGGTTAGTTTACCACATTCTTTCCCGTAGTTAAGCCTCCGAGTGGGACGTTACTTATTAGTGTTAGTTTACCACATTCTTTCCCGTAGTTAAGCCTCCGAGTGGGACGTTACTTATTAGTGTTAGTTTACCACATTCTTTCCCGTAGTTAAGCCTCCGAGTGGGACGTTACTTATTAGGGTTAGTTTACCACATTCTTTCCCGTAGTTAAGCCTCCGAGTGGGACGTTACTTATTAGGGTTAGTTTACCACATTCTTTCCCGTAGTTAAGCCTCCGAGTGGGACGTTACTTATTAGGGTTAGTTTACCACATTCTTTCCCGTAGTTAAGCCTCCGAGTGGGACGTTACTTATTAGGGTTAGTTTACCACATTCTTTCCCGTAGTTAAGCCTCCGAGTGGGACGTTACTTATTAGGGTTAGTTTACCACATTCTTTCCCTTAGTTAAGCCTCCGAGTGGGACGTTACTTATTAGGGTTAGTTTACCACATTCTTTCTCTTAGTTAAGCCTTAGTTATAATTTCTCATACCACTGAGGACTTTAACAACGAACCCCTGTAATCCTAAAGTATAATCAGTTTTTTGACAGTCATTTATGCCTGAATCATAAATATGTGGTAGAAACGTAGTAACCACGAGACAATTCAGTTTGCGATTTATATGTTCAATATTATCGTTTAAAAACAACATATATTTTTATTAGAATGGTCCGTGACCGAACTTTGAATGTATAGTTTACATGGTATTGTATAATACATCCATTTCATCTGTATTCGGAGTTTCACAATATGTCAGTCCCTACAAAGTAGAACAAACTCCTGCGTAAAGGGCCGTGTAAGTCGTAGCCACCTCTTACGTAGACGCGTATATAAAACGTTTCCTTGGTTACCTGTATATAAATAATTCTATAGGTGTAATTAAAAAGGATTGACGCGTTAGCTGACAGCGTTAGGTGTGGAACGTTGTCTTTAGGTAAAGCGCAATATACGAATACACGTGGTTGTGATATACACGTTCACTCGCGTTAGAGACTAGACGTGTGTTTTTTCTCCTACTTCAATACCAATAATAATAACGTAAGATGAATTGATAAGTTCAATGCTACTTTCTTCTTCTACATTGTTTCAACAGTTTGAGTGTATAAATAGAATTAGGACATGGGATTTATGTGTCTCAGTTACTTCTTTGTTTGTCAGGTATTGACACAATTAGTCACCTGTGGTACTGTTTGTAGATAGCGCCAGGTGTAATGGCTTGTTTTTTGCACGTGCAGTTACTTTTTTTTTTTTTTTGACATGCCGTACCTAGTACAGTATGTAAGGATAGCTTTCGACAAGAAAGGTGGTTGTAAGTTTACCTGGAGGCATTTAGGTAACATACCAAGAACCAGGTGGCACGTCTCTACCGTCTAACAACCCGAGGACTTTTATTATTCGTGGGTGAACGAACAGATGGACGTCTTTATTCTTGTCAGAAATATCTGTAAACCTCGCGAATATCAAACGTTAATTAAGAAACTCGTAGTTTAACGTGACGAAAACATTCCCATAAAATGCGAATTTCGTACAAGTTTGCCACATCCGGTCTTTATTTCTGCGTGTAGTTGTGTGCGTCGGTGTTCTTCTGATTTATTTAAATCTTAGGGGCCGTCCAAAGTTAAAATGTGTAACAAACGTTTAATTAACTTTTCTCTTTTATATATATATATACTGACCGTACTATGGGACCCATCGATTTTTCCATCTATTTAAGTTTCACCACTTTAAGTGAACTCCAAATATGAAGCCCAAAGACTCAGTTTGATTGTATCGCATCTTGACATAAGCCTCACCATAATGAATGAACTGTGGGGGGGAAGGAAGTTACAAAATCTGGAACACAACATAATAATTTTTATTAATAAAACACCAAAGCATCGTTTCGTAGAACAAACAGTTCTTCATCGTTAATAGAAAAGTTACCCTAACTATCGTATTAATAGTATTATTTTCACTGGAAACCTGACAAAAGAAATTTTGCACGAAGCGTTCATTTCACTTTCATCAATAAAGTGATTTTAATTTGTCCATTATTATTGATTATTCTACACAAGTCTAACTGTATCTCATTAAATGTATTGAACGATGCAGTTAACAGCACTTAATTATTGGCATAACAACAAGTGATGTTGAAATTATTTAGTTCAATTTACAAATGACTTTATGGGTTTATATATGTTTGCAGTAACAGTAAGTATTTTACATTTGTTAACTTGCCCAAATATTTTGACATCAGTCCTATTTCTAAATACTTCAGTATTCGTAATTTTCCTATAAACAGTGTGATATGAGTATTTCAATGGAACTAAGCCTACTTGTTTACAAATCGTTAAGACTGAGAAGAGAGATAGAGAGTTTTAAGGAAGATAGCCTGGAACCGGTGTGTGCTGCCCTTCATCAGGAACTCCGTCAGCTACAAGGTCATCATCTTCTACTGACGAATAAACTGAGCGAAGATATAACAGTGGCTGAGAAAGTGAGAAATGTTTCTTCCCTTTAAACATTTTGTACGAGTTTACACGCATCTCTTACCTATAGCAGTTTTGTCTCAGTTGTTTATCTTCGTAAATGTGTTCAGTCTTATGGATGGTGCAAATTTTATCAGGACAGTATTTTGTATAGTTAAACAAAACTCGTTCCCGTAGGTCAGTATGTCTTTCTTTTCTTTTCTCAGTTAAAAATACTTTGTTTTAAAATGAGCTAAAATAAAAACAGCCTCAAGAATGGATCTCATTTCATTTTTCTAACAGCAGTTGTGTTTTTTTAGTTATTGTCTGATATCAAATATGATTCTATTGGTCTTCATCTAACTGTAAGTATCCATCTTTCTATGAAAAGTATGAATCTCTTGGTCTTCATCTAACTGTAAGTATCCATCTTTCTATGAAAAGTATGAATCTCTTGGTCTTCATCTAACTGTAAGTATCCATCTTTCTATGAAAAGTATGAATCTCTTGGTCTTCATCTAACTGTAAGTATCCATCTTTCTATAAAAAGTATGAATCTCTTGGTCTTCATCTAACTGTAAGTATCCATATTTCTATGAAAAGTATGAATCTCTTGGTCTTCATCTAACTGTAAGTATCCATCTTTTTATGAAAAGTATGAATCTCTTGGTCTTCATCTAATTGTAAGTATACATCTTTCTATGACAAGAATGAATCTCTTTGTCTTTATCAACTATGAATATGGTTATCTTCATGTGTACATTCAAACATGTATCCATATGAACCACATAAAACTTCTTTCAAAACCCAAAGCTATTTGTAGTTGCTTGAGGTAATTCACAGATTGTTAACTACGTCTTTCTGAGGCCCGGCATGGCCAGGTGGTTTGGAGTGCTTGACTCGCAATCTGAGGGTTGCAGTTCGAATCCCCGTCCCACCAGACATGTTCATCCTTTTAGCCCTGGGTGCGTTATAATATGCAGTCAATCCCAATATTTGTCAGTAAAAGAGTAATCTGAGAGTTGGCGGTAAGTGATGATGACTAACTGCCTATCCTCTAAATTATGGACGGCTAGTGCAGATAGCCCTCGTGTAGCTTTTTGTAAAACAAACAAACATCTTTTTGTTGTTTTATATATTTTGATTACTCTTTTTACCTCTGTGTCTGTTGTATTTTCAAATTGACAGATTTTTAGAATTATTATTTGTAAAGGTCTTCCTTACAAATATTTTGTTTCCTTTTGACTGCATCACCAGCCATGTATGGTACAGCTGCTATCTTGCAGGGATATGTGTCTCCACAATCATGGTTATACCGTGCTTCAAGATCATACCTTCTTATTGCATACATGTCTGACACATCTGCAGATCCACTGGAAAGGACCTTTTTTTGACATTTAAAACTGATGTTTAGTCGCGGAAAATGCAGTTTTCTACTGATAAATATTTTATATAGATCTGTGAACTGTCTAACAAAAGGATTGTTATTACAACTGCAAGATGACCTAACAGAAGAAGAAAAAAGATTGTGACATGCTTTTGGCTTGACCCATGTGATATTTTGAAGGAGTGTGGAGGTAATAACCATCAGGTTTCATATAATTGCAGTTAGGAACCCAACAGATTGTGTATTACACACACACATTTTACAAAGAGGTGTCTGTTAAAGAAGAAATAAGGATGTTTCAAAAATGACCCATTGGATTTTAGCATTGTTTAGCAAGTAGATTTAGCTGTGGGCTCACATCCTTAAAGACAAGTTAAAACCTATTTTTTGTAAATTTCTATGTCACTTTATAAAATGTTCTTATAGGCAAAAGCGCTCTCGAATAGCTTTATCACTTGGTACCTGGAAGTGTCATAAGTTGTGAATCTTCCACTGATATGATATAAAAGACATTGGCATATCGATACTTAGTTCTTCATAATGGTGAAGTAGTAACGTCCAAAGTTGTAATATCAACGTTTAGAAGTTGCTATAGGGTTTTCTTGTTCTTGTAATGTCATTCCATTGATAAAGAAGTAGATAACAGGTACCTTCTAGATGCAGTTTATGAAAACAGCCATACACACCAATACGTCACTGGCAAGACGAGTTAAATCATCTTCTGTGTATGTACCAACATCAACACTCTCAAGGGATTTCTTCCCATACTTTTCATATAACATTCAAATTACAAATAACCTCACTAGTTCCTTCCTTCCCTTTTTTGTAACCACCTGTGGTAATGCAATTAGCACTTCTTATCTAAAGCTTGGCCCACCATTAATACTTTGATACCACTCTCGAATAACGGGAAGATGTGGTACAGCAACTTAATACCACTCTCGAATAACGGGTGGATGTGGTACAGCAACTTAATACCACTCTCGAATAACGGGTGGATGTGGTACAGCAACTTGATACCACTCTCGAATAACGGGTGGATGTGGTACAGCAACTTAATACCACTCTCGAATAACGGGTGGATGTGGTACAGCAACTTAATACCACTCTCGAATAACGGGTGGATGTGGTACAGCAACTTAATACCACTCTCGAATAACGGGTGGATGTGGTACAGCAACTTGATACCACTCTCGAATAACGGGTGGATGTGGTACAGCAACTTAATACCACTCTCGAATAACGGGTGGATGTGGTACAGCAACTTAATACCACTCTCGAATAACGGGTGGATGTGGTACAGCAACTTAATACCACTCTCGAACAACGGGTGGATGTGGTACAGCAACTTAATACCACTCTCGAATAACGGGTGGATGTGGGACAGCAACATTAGAAGTATGTTTTACAAGATTGTGGAGGGCCCGGCATGGCCTAGCGCGTAAGGCGTGCGACTCGTAATCCGAGGGTCGCGGGTTCGAGCCCGCGTCGCGCTAAACATGCTCGCCTTCCCAGCCGTGGGAGTGTATAATGCGACGGTCAATCCCACTATTCGTTGGTAAAAGAGTAGCCTAAGAGTTGGCGGTGGGTGGTGATGACTAGCTGCCTTCCCTCTAGTCTTACACTGCTAAATTAGGGACGGCTAGCACAGATAGCCCTCGAGTAGCTTTGTGCGAAATTCCCAAACAAAACAAGATTGTGGCCTTTTGATAAAGTGTCAGTGTCATAACAGAAGAGATTATTCTTTGTGAATTAACTTGTTTTTTGTTGTTGTTAATAAGTGTGTGGGTGGTTTCTTATAACAAAGCCACACCAGACTACTTGCTGTGTTCACTGGGGGAATCAAACCCCTTAATTTAGCGTTGTAAATCCGAATATTTACTGCTGTGCCAGTGGGGGACTATTACTAAGTAATACCTTTTTAAACATTTCTAAAGAGGTATCCGAAGTGGTTCTGTTCAGCATATCAGAAACATTGGTGGATATTAAATTTTAATTTTTTTTTAACTTGCTTATCTCGCTTTAGTTAAATAACAGCTTCTCTCACATATCTGTTATTTTGCTGTGAATATTTTAAATTTTCCTGTATTCAAATAATCAAAGTTTTACTTATTTTTCGTTTTGTTGTCACAGAAATATCATTTTCGTGAAAACCACGATACATGTTTTATTTTTGGTAAACTTCAAATGAACTATCAATTAATTAATTCAATCAGTTATTTTACTGAACCTACATATTTTAATAAGTTTGTTTCTCGTAGTTAAGCACAAAGCTACACGATGGTCTATCTATGCTCTGCCCACCACGGGTATCGAAACTCGATTTCTAGCATTGTAAGTCCGTAGATACACCGCTGGGCTACTGGGCTTTATAGTACTTCATAAAAAGGCCAAGCTCCCTTATTGTTTAACAACTGTAACTATTATATTTCTTCTTAACTTTTAACTTTCACAGAAATACTTGTTTGTTTGTTTTTTAATTTCGCGCAAAGCTACTCGAGGGCTATCTGCGCTAGCCGTCCCTAATTTAGCAGTGTAAGACTCGAGGGAAGGCAGTTAGTCATCACCACCCACCACCAACTCTTGGGCTACTCTTTTATAACAACGAATAGTGGGATTGACTCCATGGCTGAAAGGGCAAGCATGTTTGGTGTGATAGGGATTCGAACCCGCGACCCTCAGATTACGAGTCGAGTGCCTTAACCACCTGGTCATGCCGGGCCGAAATGCTATAGTGCCACTCAAGAAGAAAATTGTAGTCTATCTGCATAGACAGATTTTAAATTAACAATGATATCCTAACTGATCAGTAAATTTCAAATATATTTTCATTAATTTCATAGGTTCTTAGTCAAATAAACAATACATTATTATGAGTATTCTATATTTCAAATACATTAGCACTTACCTGTCATTATTAAATAATAGTACAGGTCTATGTGTGGTATCCGTGTATTGTATTTACGTATTTTATGACACACATTGTCTGTGAACAATATAAACGTTACACAATAACGAACTGAAATAAACCCAGGCATCTGATCAACAACAAAGTTTTCTTATACTCTAGTTTCTAAGTCTAAATAAATATTTGAATTATTAGAATACTATACACCGAAGTCACAGTAGTAATGTACTTTCTGTGGTGCTCAGAAAGTTGGAATGCAGGAGGCAAAGCATTGTTAAACATTCTACCATATTCTATCAAAGCACGATCGAAAGGCTTTTGTTGGAAACATGTCAGACATGGACAGGCGATAGAGGAAGCTCGACTGGTACTCTGAGGGTTGTGGGTTCGAAGCCCGTCACACGAAATATTCTCGCCCTTTCAATCATGGGGGCGTTATAAAGTGACGGCTAATCAAACAATTCGTTGGTAAAATAGTAGCCCAAGAATTGGCGGTGGATGCTTTTCCTCTAGTCTTACGCTGCTAAATTGGGAACGGGTAGCGCAGATAGCCCTCGTATGGTTTTTCCCGAAATTCAAAAACAAACATTGTTGGAAACCACTTGTCTCATCAAATATTTACAATCCATTTCTTTCAACAGTTCTCCATGGAAAGCTGGAAACTACCATATAATAATAAAACTATGAGAAAACTCCAGATTAAAAACGGAAGTTATATGTGCTTAAAATTCGAAGTTACCTTTAGTTAAGTATCACCACTGGCATTAGGACTTAAATTACTAATAAAGTAATATTCTAGTAGTGGCAGATCAGTTCTTATTAAACACGAACACAGGAGTGAAGCTGCATAGGATCAGCTGTTGATCTGTTGGTACAATTACACGCAACAGATGTTGACAATTTTACATTAGGCTATATCTTAAAAACTGTACGTTTTAACAAGTGAAATTATACAGCAAGGTACCAACAAGATGGGCACTTTGTAACTTCCGGTGATTTCGCGCGAACGAGTGAATACTCAATCCAGTTCAGTATATAGGTCAGTGAACTTATCTCGCGTGCGTAATAAATTGTTTATACCTATAAAAAATCGCTGTTTATGTTCTTTAGGAAGTTTTTCTTCTTGACCTCTGAAATATTAATTATTCATAAACGCTTGCCTCAGCAGACACCGGTGTATACTGTGATAGTTAAAAGTCCAGATATTTATAGCAAGCATTCTCGGGTAGGTTGGTGTTCTTTCTGTGTTGGTAAAACACAATCTACCTAATATCTAATTAACAGAATTGACGTCTGTCATCAACAGATAATATATAGAAGGGCACAAGATGTTTTAAAGCCTATGATAACAAATGATTAATTAAATAATAAAAACACATCGTTTCCATATTTGAAGTGAGTGTGGTACTGGTTATCCCAGTATATTTAACAGCAACATTCTGTTTCAGACAAATAAATGAAAAGATGGCTTCTGGTATTTATCTGTTAGACGCCGGGGTGTGACAATGAAAACACTGTTGCAGATATTTGTGAAAGCTATAAATAAAATTGTGTTGATTTAAATATCGTTTTAATTCACTAAGTACTTATCACTGTTAATAAAAATACTGGTTTATCTCTTTGTAACTCTCACACTTTTTGAAATTTCAATAACTCCACTTATTTATGTTTCTCATTTATGTGTAATATTACAAATATATTTAAAGGGTTTATTTTAACGAAATGAACAGTTAAGGACAGGGTGTTGTTATTTTTTTATACGCTCCAATAATCACCTAATTAGTAAATATCGGCTTGGCATAGCCATGGTAGGTTAAGGCGTTCGACTCGTAATCTGAGGGTCGCGGGTTCGAATTCCGGTCACGCCAAACATGCTCACCCTTTCAGCCGTGGGGGCGTTATAATGTGACAGTCAATTCCACTATTCGTTGGTAAAAGAGTAGCCCAAGAGTTGGCGGTGGGTGGTGATTACTAGTTGCCTTCCTTCTAGTCTTACACTGTTAAATTAGGGACGGCTAGCGGAGATAGCCCTCGAGTGGCACGAAATTCAAAACAAACGAGTAAGCATCTGGTAAATGAAATGCGACCTCTGTGTATGAAAAACGTAACTAAATTGTATTTTATATATTTTTTTATCTTTCTCGCATGACAGAACACAGAATATTATAACGTTCAAACAACCAATAGAGACCATCTTGTATGCAAGGCTGATCTTACTTAACGACATCTAGACATCAGTTATTATGAGGTTATACAATGTGCACATGTTTTCACATAAATATATTTTAATTGAATCAATTTGCTGATACGAATAAAAGACAGCAAACTCCAAATGCGGTCAAATCGTTTCTTATCTAAAATCTGATAAAAGTAAGGCGTGCCCAAAGCGTAGCATTAGTATTTTTAACTAAACGTATATGATTACGTGCAAAAACACTTTTAACCTTTAAACTGGAAAACCTGAAATACGTCTAAGAAACCGGTATAAAACGCGTGATTCCTGATACAAATGTGTTGTTTAAAAATGTCGTTGACAGTAAGGAGTCCCTTCAATCACAGAATTCTATCGTTTTTCTAGTAATTCTATTATTCGTCTTTAAATAGAAATGTGTTAATGACTGTCTCCAGTGCATGTATGGTACAGCAGCGATCCAGGTATGGGACAGATAGAAAGGGGTTGATTTGTAGAAGTGCGTGATTTACTTGTGACACAGATACCAGTTGAAAAAAAAATCTATTTTTGTAAATCATAAAAATGGAATACTGCAAAGAGTAACCTGTAAGCTATGTTATTGAGCTGCTTCTGAATGTCTTGGATGATTCTTTATCTTTTTAATTTTGTAGTTGTAATTTAACTTAAGAAAAAAGTGACTATTTATGCTTGTAACACGATGCTTTGACCAAATATGGAAAAGATCAAAGTGAAATCTGTTCCCGGTGGTACGTTTATGGACATAAAACAGTAAAATCCAAGCTTAGATTACCCGCGTTAGGAATAACATATAATCCAACATGGCTTTGGTCTTAAACAAAAAAATGTTGATGACTTTACACTTTGGCAACGTACCAATGTTTGGACGTTTGTGAGTAGTTTGCCAAGTACTTTAAACTCTATGATTCAGAGAAATGTTGTATTTGGTCTTTTGTTTTTCACACAACTGTTGGATAGAAGTTGTCCTAGCAGAAATGGGTTGATTGCTATATTGTGTTATTTTGCTATTTAAGTTTTTCTTTACGCTGTACGGATATTCTTATGGACCATAGTCACGTGACAACAATAATCAATGTAAAGTCGCGATGGAACGGCATGTATTAGAACTACAGTTTGTGAGTACCCACAGCCATCCAGTAAGAAATTTGTAGCAAGTCATACCTCAGCCGAGGTAAGCAAAGTGTCGTGTCTTGTAACAGGTGAGGGTTCACGAACACAAAGTTCACTGCCAGCTGCCCCAGACAACAATACGCAACGTAATCAAGAAGAAATTTCTTATGTGGAAAAAGAGACACAAGATATGTCTACACAAGTCGCTTTCATGAATTAAACGTTCAACCAAACGTTTAACATTAAGTAACTAAAGAATGAAACTGGTATTCATGTTATTCCATACGAATTTCTGTGCGATCGGGCTGTTTGGATGGGCGCTGAAAAATCGTCGTTCCCCAACATTAGATGGATTATGGAACATACAGGGAGGTGTGGTATGCTTTCAACGTGTCAGCCATTATGTAATAGAAACTGCACTGCAAGCTTCATTGTCGTCAGATAAGAACATGAACGGACATAGCAACGTGGACTATAACGATTTTATGCTAGCTGATTTGTGCCGTAAAACACCAACAGAATCGTGCCAATAAAATATACCCAGCCTCTATATAACTTGACCAGATAGCCAAATTCTATATTTATTACAGTGTAAAATTTAAAACAACAAAGCTAGGATAATATACATACACTATAAGAATTGTTAAGTACAAAATGAATTAAGTAATGTTTTATTAAAACGTTTTATGTGGTATGATACAAGATAATAAGAATAGTTACTATTTAAATTAACACGTACTAGAATTGGTTTGTTCAACTGAACCTTGAAATATACGCTTCTGTAGGATAAACCCAAATCAGAATCTCATGTCAAAGAAGGATGTGACTTAGCGAAAACTAACACAGATAAAATAAACGGTAAGTTTTCTGATATGTTCTAATACGTTTGACGAATAAGTTTAATAATCATGGTAGCAAAACGTTATGATTTGGGCAAAATTACTTGCAACAAATAATAAAAGTAAAATCGAATATGATATAAAAGTTAACTTCGTTTTTTTTTTACAATTTAACATTCGTTCGATTTTTCTGCTGCACTACAGTAAAATTTACCAACGATCTCGTGATGTTTCATATGTAACTTGAACACAACAATGCTAATATACCGTACGTGACGTATTAGTTAAAGCTCCACCCTTGATTGTGATTGGAAGAAAAGTTACACAATCGCTTTGTAGTTTTTAATAAAACAAATGTTACCTAAAATAATAAATAACTAATGTCTTAAAGACACGGAACAAGCAATGGTTTTACGAGTTCCTTTCAAATCATATATTATTTCATTTATGCTGTATCAAAAGGTTATTTTCCTTTTGGCTTACCCACTTTACTATCTTGATAACTTAAGATGTTATTTTATGACATAAGTTTCTAGTACCAACGGTGATATAAGGTATTATTTTATCAACTAAGTTCCCAATACCAACAGTGATATAAGTTATTACTTTATCAACTAAGTTCCCAATATGAACGGTAATATAAGATATAATTTTGTTACCTATGTTCCAAATTTCGAAGATGATATAAGATATTATTTTATTAACTATGTTCTCAATACCAACGGTGATATATTATGTTATTAACTATGTTCTCAATACCAACGGTGATATATTATGTTATTGACTAAATTCCCAATACAAACGGTGATGTAAGATATCATTTTGTTACCTAAATCCCCCATACTAACGGTGATGTAAGATATTATTTTGTTACCTACGTCTCCCATACAAACGGTGATGTAAGATATCATTTTGTTACCTAAGTCCCCCATACTAACGGTGATGTAAGATATCATTTTGTTATCTAAGTCCCCCATACTAACGGTGATGTAAGATATTATTTTGTTACCTAAGTCCCTTATACTAACGGTGATGTAAGATATCATTTTGTTATCTAAGTCCCCCATACTAACGGTGATGTAAGATATTATTTTGTTACCTAAGTCCCCCATACTAACGGTGACGTAAGATATTATTTTGTCACCTAAGTCCCACATACTAACGGTGATGTAAAATATCATTTTGTTACCTAAGTCCCCTATACTAACGGTGATGTAAGATATTATTTTGTTACATAAGTCCCTCATACTAACGGTGATGTAAGATATCATTTTGTCACCTAAGTCCCCCATACTAACGGTGATGTAAGATATTATTTTGTTACCTAAGTCCCCCATACTAACGGTGATGTAAGATATCATTTTGTTACCTAAGTCCCCCATACTAACGGTGATGTAAGATATCATTTTGTTACCTAAGTCCCCCATACTAACGGTGATGTAAGATATCATTTTGTTACCTAAGTCCCCCATACTAACGGTGATGTAAGATATTATTTTGTTACCTAAGTCCCTTATACTAACGGTGATGTAAGATATCATTTTGTTACCTAAGTCCCCCATACTAACGGTGATGTAAGATATTATTTTGTTACCTAAGTCCCTTATACTAACGGTGATGTAAGATATTATTTTGTTACCTAAGTCCCTTATACTAACGGTGATGTAAGATATTATTTTGTTACATAAGTCCCTCATACTAACGGTGATGTAAGATATCATTTTGTTACCTAAGTCCCCCATACTAACGGTGATGTAAGATATCATTTTGTCACCTAAGTCCCCCATACTAACGGTGATGTAAGGTATCATTTTGTCACCTAAGTCCCCCATACTAACGGTGATGTAAGATATTATTTTGTTACCTAAGTCCCCCATACTAACGGTGATGTAAGATATCATTTTGTTGCCTAAGTCCCCCATACTAACGGTGATGTAAGATATCATTTTGTTACCTAAGTCCCCCATACTAACGGTGATGTAAGATATCATTTTGTTACCTAAGTCCCCATACTAACGGTGATGTAAGATATCATTTTGTTACCTAAGTCCCTCATACTAATGGTGATGTAAAATATCATTTTGGTACCTAAGTCCCCCATACCAACAGTGATGTAAGATATCATTTTGTTACATAAGTCCCCCATACCAACAGTGATGTAAGATATCATTTTGTTACTTAAGTCCCCCATACTAACGGTGATATAAGATATCATTTTGTGACCTTAGTCCCCCATACCAACGGTGATGTAATATATTATTTTGTTACCTAAATTCCCAATATTAACAGTGATATAAAATATTATTTTTAGTACCTAAGTTCCCAATATTAATTGGGATATACGATATTATTTTATTAAAGTTCTCATTACCAACGATAATATAAGATATCATTTTCTCAAATAAGATATCAATATCGACGGTGATATAACATTATTTCATTAATCAAGTTCTCAGTACCAACTGTGATGTAAGATATTATTTTGTTACCTAAGTTTCCAATATCAACGGTGATATAAGATATTATTTTGTAATTATGTCGTCAATTCCAACGGTGATATGACATATTATTTTATTAAATATGTTCTCAATACAAACGGTGATATAAGATATTTTATTAACTAAGTTCTCAATACCAACGATGTTATATTATTTTTTAACTAAGTTCCCAATACAAACGGTGATATAATATATTATTATCTTACCTAAGTCCCAATAGCAACGGTAATATAAGATATCATTTATCAGCTAAGCTCTGAATAACAATGGTGATATATGATATTATTTCATAAAGTAAGTTCTCAGTACCAACGGTGATATAAGATATTATTTTATGAACCAAGTCCCCAATACAAATATTGATATAAGATACCATTTTGTCACGTAATTTCCCACTATCAACGGTGATGTAAGATATTACTTTATTAAGTGAGTTCACAATACCAACAGTGATATGACATATTATTTCATTTAGTAAGCTCTCAGTACCAGGGGTGAACCCGTTACACCAAACATGCTAGCTCTTTCAGCCGTGGGGGCGTTATAATGTGACGGTCAATCCCACTATTCGTTGGTAAAAGAGTAGCCCAAGAGTTGACGGTGGGTCGTGATGACTAGCTGCCTTCCCTCTAGTTTTACACTGCTAACTTAGGGACGGCTAGCACAGATAGCCCTTGAGTAGCTTTGCGCGAAATTCAAAACAAAAAACAAACCAACGGTGAAGTAAGTTATTATTTTATTAACAACGTTCTAAATACCTACTGTGATATAACATATTATTTAATGAACTAAGTTTTTAACACATACGGCAATATAAGATATTATTTTGTTATCTATGTTCCAAATTTCAACGGATATATGAGATATTATCTAATTTACTGAGATCCTTCCATCAGCGGTGATATGAGATGTTACTTTATTAACTTTGTTCTAAATACCAATGGTGATATATTATTTTATGAACTTAGTTCCCAAAATCAATGGTGATAAAATATATTATTTTATTGACGAAGTTCTCAATACCAACGGTGTTATATTATGTTATTAACTAAGTGCACAATAGAAACCGTTATATATCATATTATTCTGTTACCAAACTTCCCAATACCAACGGTGATATGAAATTTTATTTTATAAACTACGTTCCTAATATCAATGTTGATATAAGTTATTATTTTATTTACTACATTCTAAATACCAACGATGATATAACATTATTTTAGTAACTAGATTTTCAGTACCAACTGTGATATAACATTATTTTATAAATTATTTTCCCTATACAAATAGTGATATAAGATACTATTTTGTTACCTAAGTTCCCAATACAAATGGTGATATAAGCTATTATTTTATTAACTAAGTTCTCAATATCAACGGTGATATGTTATTAATTAAACACTCAAAACAAATGGCGATATAAGATATTATTTTGTTACCTACGTTCCGAATATAAACGATAATATAAGATATTATCTTATTACCTTAGTTTCGAACACCAACGGTGATATAAGATATTATTTTATGATCTAAGTTTCCAATATCAACGGTGATATAACATATTATTTCCTTAAGTAAGTTCTCAATACCAACGGTGGTATATTATTTTACTTACTAACTTTATAATACAAATGGAGATATATGAGATTATTTTGCTTCCGTGGTTCCCATAACGAACAGTGATATAAAATATTATTTTATAAACTAAGTTCCGAAAACAATCCGTGATATAAGATATTATTTTGTTACTTATGTTCCAAATTTCGACGGTGATATAAGCTATCATTTTATCAACTAAGTTCCCAATATCAACGGGGATATACAACATTATTTTATTAACTAAGTTCTCAACACCAACGATAATATAAGATATTATTTTATTAAATAAGTTCCAAGTATCAACGGTGATATAAGATTTTAGTATATCAACTAAGTTAACACGTATGGTGATATATTATATTATTAACTAAGTTCCCATTATGAACGGTGATGTAACATATTATTTCAATGAGTATGTTCTCTATACAAACGGTGATATAAGATATCATTTTATTAAATATGTTCTCAACACCAACGGTGGTATAAGATATTACTTTATTATCTTAGGTTTCAGTACGAACGGTAATACAAAATATTATTTTATTAACTAAGTTCTCAATACAAATAGTGATATAAGTTATCATTTTATCAACTAAGTTCTCAATGTGAACGGTGATGTAAGGTATTATTTTATTAACTAAGTTCTCAGTACTAACGGTGATGTAAGGTATTATTTCATTACCTGTGTTCCCAATATGAATAGTGAGGCACTGTATGGTCAGGTGGTTATGGCATTTGACCCGTAATCTGAATGTCGATAATTCGAATCCCCGTCACACTAAACATGCTTTTCCAGCCGTGAGGCCGTTATAATGTGACGGTCAATCCCAGTATTTGTTGGTAAAAATGTAGCCCAGAGTTGGCGGTGGGTGTGCCTTCCGTCTAGTCTTACATTGCTAAATTAGCATGGCTAGCGCAGATAACCCTCGAGTGGCTTTGCGGAAGATTCAAAAGAATTCAAACCAATCAACGGTGATGTAAGATATTGATTTATTAACTGAGTTTCTAATATCAATAGTGATGTAAGATATTATTTTATTACCTAAGTTTCTAATACCAACTAAGTTCTTGGTAATCATATTGTGATCCTAGCGCGTAAGGCGTGCGACTCATAATCCGAGGGTCGCGGGTTCGCGCCCGCATCGCGCCAAACATGCTCGCCCTCCCAGCCGTGGGGGCGTTATAATGTTACGGTCAATCCCACTATTCGTTGGTAAAAGAGTAGCCCAAGAGTTGGCGGTGGGTGGTGATGACTAGCTGCCTTCCCTCTAGTCTTACACTGCTAAATTAGGGACGGCTAGCACAGATAGCCCTCGAGTAACTTTGTGCGAAATTCCAAAAAAACAAACAAAACAAACAAACATATTGTGATTATCGATACATATATAAAAGTCAATTTTCGCACCAGAAAAATGTAAATATATTTTCCCAATAGATGGCGAAATTGTGAAATTGCTGTACATTTGAGTTTAGTTTTGTTGGTGTTTGGATTCATAATTCATAGAATATACCTATAACATACTGCTCAATGAAATTATCCCGACGTATATGTTCTAGTTCAATACTAAAGTTATAGAGAATATGGACAGTAATTGTCTGCCATCCTAGTGTGACTTTGACCTCAGTTCAATTTACAATGAACAAATAAATATCCCGAAATTTAATTACAGGATACTGAAAAAGGAACCAGGAAATTCTAATCTGCTAGAAACAACAGTCTATTAATAAATTATTCTATAGTCAGTAGTAACTGCTGCATATAATGACAGAGTTCCTTGTAAATTTAATATAAATGTTTATCCGAGAAACAATACAAATAAGAACCAAACATGGAAACTTCATGAACAACTCGTAAATCCAATAAAAGAAAGAAGAAAATATTTTAAAAATATACGAATACGCAAGATCCCTTAACTAAACCCAAACTAAATGTACTATGAAATACTGTAAGAAGCAAAGTAAAAATATTGAACACCCATAAATGGAATGAATATTGCTCAAAACTTAACACGCATGCACAGATTCAGAGATGTTCTGATATCAAATAAAAAAAGATTTACGGGAAGCAGTACAAATAATCACGTATATCTCACACTAAAATATAATAACATAAAAGTGATTGTGTGTTTTCTTATAACAAAGCCACATTGGGCTATCTGCTGTGTCCACCAAGGGGAATCGGACCCCTTATTTTAGGGTTACAAGTCCGAAGGCTTGTCTCTGTCCCAACAGGGAGCCACAAAAGAAAGTATAAATACTCAGAAATACATACAAAACACCAGATGAACAATCAATTAGCTCGCCCTTCTGTATGACCATGCTAATAAAAATAAAACCTTTACACACCTACCCTCCCTGTTGATCCCGAGAAATCCAACAAGGAAGTGGTAACACTAAAGATAACACAAGTCAACAAACCAATGACAATGAACATGACAAAATGCAATATTCACTTAAATTAAGAAAACACACCGTGACTGTACTTGAATCTAGAAGCTATATTCATTGTATCCTTAAAATCAGCGTACATAATAATTACTTAGAAGTTGGTGCCAGCAAGTAAACCAGAAGATATGTCTATCTACTTGTATTGAAAATTACTCTTGAAATTCGTCAGTTCAAAATTTTGGGTTTTTTTCGAACTGACATAAAAAAATACATGAGATACGAAATGGATTCCGGAAAAAATCAACAACAAACCATCTAGTAATACTCAAGAGAAACCATGGTAAGCAGGTTTGACTAAAACTAATACACTGACGGATGTTTTCTTGGTGTTGATAAAACATTCGACACTGTATGGCTCAATATTCTCTGGCTGTCCGAATTTCCAAGTGGACAGGAAAGGTGGAATTAATTTGTTGGTACCATCTTGGAATACTTTACTCCGGAGGCAGGTGCTCCACAAGGATGGGTGATTAGCCCTCTTGTATGGGGGTGAAATGTCTCTGTCACATCTAGTTTTGTGCATCTGTTCCTAGTGTGCAGACGGTGTCAGTATCTGGATGATCAATCAAAACACGACCAGCAGACGACATCTTCCAATCCCTTATCCAAAGTTCCGAAATTCGAAAAGCTTTGAAAACAGAAGTTTCTTCGTGGGGTGTGGTTTTGGGCTTCAGTGGAGCGTCAGTATAACAGCTGACCCAACTCCTCACCCATTTGACCCACGTCACTCAGGTGTGACGTGGCCCAGCCGCTCAGCAGTCTGACAGGCACGTCAATTGTGTCTCAGCTCTCCCATTGGTCACACGTGTCTGTTGTTCTCCGATATTTTTCTTGCTTTTTATTAGTGTTTAATTTCACCGTGAAAATGTCAAAAAGAGTTACGGATACCCCTATGTGAATCAGTGAGAAAATGAAACATCTGATGTTAACAATAACGTACAAAGTAGAGTTAGTGTAGAAGCTTGATCGTGGAGTGTCTGTGTGGCATCTTACTGAAGAATATGGTGTCGGAAATATCATTGTATATTAATAAAACAGAAAATTTGTTTTGAATTTCGCGCAAAGCTACACGAGGGCTATCTGCGCTAGCTGTCCCTAATTTAGCAGTGTAAAACTAGAGGGAAGGCAGTTAGTCATCACCACCCACCGCCAACTCTTGGGCTACTTTTTTTACCGACTTATATTGGGATTGACCGTAACATTATAGCGCCCCCACGGCTGAAAGTGCGAGCATGTTTGGTGCGACCGGGATTCAAACCCGCGACCCTCGGATTACGAGTCGAACCCCTTAACACGCTTGGCCAAAACAGAAAGACAACTTACTGAAGTTTTATATGTGATAGTGATGTTTTAAGTTTTACCGAATGTTTTTTGTTGGAAATACAAAATGTTTTAGAGAATTTATGTTCTATAATTATCCCACTATTTCATTTATCAGTATAGTACTTTATAAATAAACTGTAGTTGTAGTCTTTAATTAATCCACTTAGTGTTAGTATTCATACGTTTTTGTTGCAGTATTAATGTTTGATTGTAGGGTGCTGCCCTGGACCCTACTGGGGTGATAGATTTGTCCTAAAATCCGAAAAATTCCGAAAACAACTGGCCCCAATGGTTTCGGGAAAGGGATTGTAGATCTGTGTATGTATATATATGTGTGTGTACTGTTTTTCATTTTTCAGGGGACACCATCCCCTTTCCCAAAACAAACCCTATGACACTAAAATTTACAGATCTCAGCCGCCCTATGACCCCGATCACGGAAAGTTTATTATCACGTGGTTTGTTGAATGTTCTGAATTACGTCATCAGCCTTGGTGTTTCTTCTGTTCTAGAACCCTCTGAACATGACTCTCTTGTCTCAAAACTTTAAATTCGGCAGAAAACAACATATGACCAACTTCTCTAGCTGAAATTAAACAATTCACGAAAGTAACAGATTATTCTGAAGGGGATATTAATGTCCCTGAACGACCCAGTTTAGGAATGTTTCCTTCATTTAAAACTAAGTTTCTGTCGCGAAATTTGTTTTCCCGGCTGTTCTTAACTCAAATTAATCAGTTTGAGTAACTGATATCAGACCTGGTCAGCTTGAAGTAACCTCCTATCTGTTAATTGAAGTACAAAGGTAACGTGGTTACTCGACAGTTTGAAAGATTTTGAAAACAATAAACAAAGATTGGCAACCTTACGCACGCAGATTTAAAACGATACGTTATTTGTGACTACAAAAAAAAATATTTAACTTCAGAACTACCGAAGAGAGTTAAAAACAGCCAATCAACAGCACCCGCTGACTAATCGACTATGCAAACATTGAAACATCTATGTCACGCCGGACAATTCGATAAGAGAAACACATTCACGTGTGTTTCAGTTTTCTCGATACTATACTGGCTCTGACTTCTGAAATAACTTATATTTATTTGGATAGATATTTCTTTTTACGAAGTTTAAAATACTCTGCAGTTATTTGTCTTCACCACTTGATAGAGAGAATTCGTGAAGGAGTTATTGTTAAGCAACGCGTGTTTATGGAGCAGTGAGAAACGTGGTAACAAAATCGATAAGACAGGACTACAGGAGAAACCCAGTTGGTTCCCATATCGATATCTGTTTGATACACCTAATCACGCTACAAACATCACCTCACGGTAGACTTTGAACACAGTGTCGTCACACAAACATTGTGCACGTCAAAAAGTGTCATTCGAAGAATAAACGTCACTAAGTTCTGTTGCTATGACTCATAAAACAGTCAGTCACGCCTGTTGTTTTTTAAAAACATACATATATATGTAACACAAATGGTGTTATAGTATAACAAATACCATACATCCTTCAAGCATAAAAAAAACGTAACTTAAGCATGACTGTGTTATTTACACGGCTTATACAAAGAAATGGTACTCAATCTGTCGATTCTGTTTAGAGTACGTAGTCACAAAATAAACATTTTAAATCAAGATAGGCACGTGAAAAATATGTGGAATAAGACGAATATTCGTGATGACAAGAAACCCATTTGAAGTAAAAACGTATTCTCAAGACGGCTGGTATGGGTATTGGAACTTTAACTAAAACAAAATATTCGTAGCAAAGGCTTTGCAATTGAAATAAAGTACCTGATTATTGACTCCACTGGCTGAGTTCAAACAGTGTTAGAACTACTCTGAGGTCGTAGTTATTTGTTTGACGAGAAAAGCTCTTGTTAATTTTTTTTCATAGTACTTGGTGAGGGTTTGTACAAGAATGGTGGTTTCAAGTTGGGTGTTAACTTGCTATGGTTACTTATTGAAGTATCTGCATTTAGGCTTCTTTCATGGTGTTTATAGAGAACCTCAACGGGTTCTTCTATTTTTCTGTGTATTATTATTCCTGTTTCCCCAAATGTACGTATGATGGCCGATGTTACCTGTGAGCTGGTAAACAACATTGGAGACAAGACCAGAGATGCCAACCATTACGATTTAAAGGTAATCATTACGATTTGAGCGTAATCATTACGACTATACGCTCATACAGACAAATATTACGTTTTGTTGCAACTCCCAAATTATTATATATGATATAGACCTATACAATAAAGTGATAAATTGTTCCCCCAGGGCTTGAAAGGGGTGAAAAGAAAATTTCTCGTGAGATACAAATAAATTTTGATAATAAGTAAAAGACATAGTCCAAATGACTACTTGAGCTAATCATGTTTGTGCTTGAAATAATAAAAAAATATTTATATCTCCGACGTCTACCAATAGTTTTGAGTGCGGTGCTTCTCCATACTGGGTACGTGGAGGAATCCATAGTGCTTGTCAGCTAATCAGCGCTCGCGGAGATGGGTATTTCTCGTTTTCTAAGCGGCACAGAAACACCAATGCGATCGTTCATCAGATTGTTTTGTTTCTGGTAAATCTAAAAGAACTAAAACTGTGAATCAAAAATTTAGGAAAGAGTATAGTGCAAAATATTCGGTCATTGCATCAAAAGTCAGTGACAGTCATGCGTTTTGTACAGTTTGTCACATAGATGTTTCTGTGGCGCATGGCAGGATAAACGATTGTTCCAGACATATAAAATCGACATCTCACCAACAAAAGGCTGAGGCGAAGATAAACGATGCAGATAGCGACATTTATGAGTAAGAATTCAGAATATGAAACAATAAATGCAGAAGTGATGTTCACGCAATTCGTCATTTCTCATAATTTACCCGTAGCTGTAGGCGATCATGCAGGACATCTATTCAGAAAAATGTTCTCGGACTCTGATATAGCGAAACAATATGGCTGTGCTAGAACCAAAACTACAGACATTGTACAAATGTTGGTTTACGAAGATGACAAAATGATTTCAAGCATACTTATTAACAATGTTTACAGTTTAGCCACAGATGGATCCACAGACATGGATGACTCAAAACTGTATCCAGTGGTTCTACGATATCTGTACAGGCTCTGTCTACAATCGTTACGCTCAGTCATTTGAAATAGTTGGCTTCTCTGCACGACCCCTTCTTTAGATAGTAAACACGTTTTTATATGACACTTGTCTTTATTACATAGTAGGCCAGTATACTGAGATTTTGAGTTGCCTTTTGAGAGTTGAACCTGGCTGCTCTATAATTTTAATCGGTAGTTCAGATTTCCTGATAATAGTGTGTTTCATTGGTGATAATTTTGTCAACTGGAGGTACCCATAAAATCGTGTTTTTTTTATAGCAAAGCCACATTGGGCTATCTGCTGAGTCCACTGAAGGGCCCCCTAAAAGCAATCTTTTGTGTGTGTTAAAATTGTCTTTTCCCTCTTGGTTCATATTTTCTTTATATTGGAAGTACCATACTGACTTTTGCACGTCATACTCCTTAAAAGTTTGTTCGATGTAAAAAAGTTAGATATTCGTTGCTTGGAAGAAGTAATTTTGTGTTTAGTTCACTACAGGTGCGATCGATCATTCTTAATTCGTCAATAATTGTACCTTTCTTAGAAGCTTTGGGGTAGTTGGTGTTAAGGGAAACAGGTTTTGTTAAACAAGGTCAGTTGTATACTATTGTAATTATCGATACTTCAAGTAATGTCGAGACATTCGAACGATTCAATGTGAATTGGATGTTAGGGTTTACGGAACTTTTAAGGTCTAGAAATTTGTTTAAAGGAAGGTCATGGTACCACAGTCCATATAAGTCATCGATGTATCTAAATCAGAGATCAGCCCGGTGTTTGTATTTTAACAACTGCTGTTGTTACATAAACGAGTATCAATGACAGCGACTGTATTACCCATAACAACACCACTTAGATCTAATTTGTTACCAAAATGATGATGTCCATTGTGGAGGATGGAATGCAAGACTGTCCACTGTCGGCCTGGGCATCTCCAAATTCTTATGTGATTCTACACGACTTCACTCCATTCTTATGTCTGTACAGGTAGGTAGAGTTACACAGTCCAATGGAAACAGTATTGTTATGTATGTACCTATGGTGAAGTACATCTTCGTTTCAGCACAGCAGGTCTTTTGTGTTATTGAAGTTAAAGTAACAACTCTGGCACTACCATATGTTGAGTGTGGGTCTCGGCGTCATATCCAGTTTACGTTATTTTAGCAAACCGCATAATTCTATGGTGCGGTTAAGTTAATCTAGAAACTTCTTTGGTAGTTAACTTGTTTGTATATGATCTCTTAACTTTCGTCTCAGTTGTTTTGTTAGGATCACTGTAAAGTATTTGGAATTTAGTTTCGTCTTTACGAAGATCAAATGTTTTTGTTCATAACTACTAACCCTTTACATCTGTCCGATCTTATCTTTTAAAAATGATTTTTACGAGTTAACTGTTCTTGGGTACAAGTCAGGCTCGACTTCGTTACTTATGTCTCTGCAACACGTTCCCGACTCTTTTATTCGGAAGGGAATAGCTAAACAGGGGCCATAGCGCTATAATAAATCAGATATGAAGGGTTCCTGATGGAAATTTGGAGGGGGGGGGAAGCATATATACACACAGCTTTGAATCCATGAAAAACAAAGATATATTTTAAAAAGGGGGAAATTGGTGAAAACACCATCACAGTCATAATTAATATTTGCTTTCTTTTTGCCCACACCTAGGATTAAATCAGATCTACAACGACTAATGATGAATATTAAAGCTCTGATGATAACGTCAATGTTATTCAAACAAACCATTATTTGTTATTAAAAATACGTTTTTCAGATGTTCCATTTTTTTGTACATTAGTGTATGCGCGATGTGATCATACATTTGTGTTGTCAATGTGTAGAAGTCATGTATTGTCAGTTAATAACCGATTTAGAATATGTTTTATTACTTTATTTATGGTACTCCAATAAAATATGTTTTATTTCCCTTCACCATCTGACTACTCTAAAATAAAGATATTTCAGTTTTCGTTATATCTAGGTAAACTTTACAGCCCATCATCTTCACATGACTTTTATTCATCATTACAGAGAACAAGACAATGGCCTCCAAACTTGCTCATAGACAAAAACAGTGGAAGAAACATCAAAAAAGGATGAATGGTTACCTTTCCTGTAACCACAACAAAGATGGTATTTCATCTTCGTCACTTGATAATGAACATTAAACTCGTTTCTCACAAGGGAACCAAACTGTTTGAAGTTACAAACAAATTCGTCACGTAGCGTCAATGTTCATTTATTGTCACGTTACGAGGCCATTAATTTTGGCATCTTTTTATTATTATTAAAGTGCAGATGAAAAAATCCAAACTTATATTTTGATTTAGTACACAGAAAAATTTGCCTGCAGTAATATAACTATTTTGAAATACGTTATCGATAAATATACATACGTTCATTCCACCTATTTAATGTTGTGAAGTTTTGGTACTTTATGTATATCTGATGTATTGCGAAATATGTTATCGAATATTCTATGTATTATTGTATAATACCTACTTCATTTATAAAAAACTAATCCTGTAATAAGAGAAGGAGCTTCCTGATAAATGAAACTAAAAATATGATAACGTAATCCGAGGTGAAATCATTATTGAAAGTAAAAGAGTTGTTCACATTTTAGGCTCACACAAACATGTAAACAACTATTATCAACTTGTTTAAAATATTACACAAGAAAGTTTCCTGTGATAAACTTCAGTTTAATCAATGAGTAAGATTCTTTGTATATTGTACAATATAAAATAGAATAACATACATATTTGTAATGTGAAAGCTTAACATCAGTTTGCATTTCTGGATGATGTGTTGTTTCTCCCAGATTCAAACCCTAGTACTCTCTCCATCTACAAGCACATAGCTTAATCCACTATTTCTATTCTCTCACGTGTATTGTAGTTCAATTACTTTTCAACTATATAACTCACTTAAATACACAAACCTTTGACAAAACAGCAAAAAGTACACGTTTATTTAACAAAATATTTTCCTAAAATCAATTAATTTCTTGCACGTCTGTTTGAAACACCAACTGTGCTAGGTATTTTCACCATGGTTTGTTTATAATCACATATTTTAAATTTACTCATCAAAAGATTCAAGCAAGTCTCAAATACAATTATTTTTTGATATCTTTATACTGTGCATCTCTAATACAAAAACAAACATTGTTCTTTCACACTTACACCTTTCTACTCTTCCTGTGGAAAGTTTTGGAAAAGGAAGTGGCATCAACTAGGTTTATCATTTAGTGTTTGTTCCAATGATATACACCCAACTCTTGCACATCCTGGGCCAATGATATACACACAACTCTTGCACATCCTGGGCCGATAAAAATCAGTTTCTAATCGATCATGGTATCAAATATGTTATTCAATGAGTGGTGTTTTTATTTTATAGAAAAATATATAAAAATTACTCTATAAAGTTATTAATATTGCAAATAAAAAATATACAAGTAATGAAATACAATTTGTTTATAACAATAAACCCCTTTTAGTGTAGGATAATATATACTGAACATTGATCTCTGGGACTTTAATGGGCTACTTTCACCATGATTCTCGAGTTGGATAACTTATCAGCTTCTTTACAGAGAAGACAATATCATCCCATCAAGAAACAAGAGAGGAAGAGTCCAATACACATTTCAAACCTGTAATGTTTACACTGTGTATCAATATATCTCTGTTGTAAAATGAATTAAACATCACCAAAATACCCGATATATTATCTTGTAATATTATCAGTAGACATGCTGAAATACTAAAATGTGCAATATGTAGTTATCTTGTAAACTGCTATCCTACAAAAGTTTATATATTAAAAAATTTACCAGCCACAAATAAAACAGACAGAGAGAGAAAGTAAATAAATGTTAAACATCCAACTTTGGCAAAGGTCAGAAATTACTACAATATTTTACAAAAGGCATTATTTTACACTTTTTTTAGCACAGACAAAGTTTTTGCTCATCATTAAAGATGAAAACAGTCCTGCAACTTAAGACAGAATACTTACCAAACACCCAGAAGGTTGCCACCGACTGCAAACTTTTACCCAAAGTGAAGAGATATATAGTAAGAAATATAATTCATCAATTACCACTGATTGTCTTTATTAGTGGGAATATAAAATAACCACAAGTTGAAATGTATACTTAACTATACTGATTTCAATATGAAAAATGTAGGAGATTCACTACTACTATACAAACTAAGTTGTCAGCATAGTTGATGCCCAAATTCTGGTGTGTGAAAACCATCTCTGATAATCCAATTGCTACAGCTAGATGCCACAGTGTGACTGAACAACATGAAATACTGGTAGTGTTCAAACAAAATCTTATCTATCAGAATGAATATATTGCAGCAAGATTTGACACTTTGGTCTGTTTTAAATTTGAACTTCAATTATATACAAAACTTCCATACTCACTTGAGAAACTGAACAATAGTAGATATTACTGCTTCTACTTCAAATAATATATTAACATGCTCAGTACTGTGGTACTTTTATATGACTTCTTCATTACCTTAGAAAACTATGGAATTTAATGACAAATAGCAACTGAAGCTTGGAATGTCACAATATCACAGCAAAAGGAATACGAATAGATATTCAGCTGTTGTGATAATAAACTTATTGTAAATATCTATGACAGGCCTAACACAAAGTCTGGAAGTTGGAACTTTCTACTTGCATATTTCAATAATATCTACAATGTACCTTGCCAGTGTATCAATGGTAGGTAAAACCCAAGACCTAATTATAATAATATGATAAAGGTCTACATCTGATTGTGGATAGTCAGTATCTTATTACTGTTGTTATAAAGCTGTTTATAAATATGTATTTGTTTGTAGTTATGCAGAAAGCAATACAGTGGACTATTTGTGCTCCGTTAACCATGGGCTTCAAAACCCACTTTTGAGCAGCACAAGTCTTCAGACATACCATTGTGCCACTGGAGCAAGTCTATAATGATGATATTAAACTATAGCTTGTGTATCTTTTACATCTTCGGTAACAGAATATATATATATTTATCCCTTTGTAACTGTCTCACCATGCAATTTACCAGCATTTATTGTTATCAAACTGACAGGAGCTCTAGGGTTTGGTCCATACATAACTTTGGAGCACTTGAAATACAAATTGGATAATATGTTTAAAATACTTATATTAATAAGAAGGCACTGGCCAGTAGGAATGAATTAATAGATAAATACATGTCAATATTCAGTACACTTGAACATATATCCTCAATCACGTCAACCCCTGAAGCTAATAAAATAAACACTATATGTAATCCTCTAATAATTTTCATAATGGTTGTAATGTAGTTAATTGTAAATGGTTAGTAACTGTCTTCTAACATTATCTTTCCACACACAATAACAAGCTTCTTATAATATTATTTTTCATTGGCAAGTTAAAAACGTTACTTTATATGTTAATGGATACAATAAGAAAGTAATAAAAATGTGACTTTCCTATATTATCTTACATACAAGTTGGTCATCACTTTCCTATAATAATCATCTTAATACTAACTGACTGTAAACAATGATTTATAATACTGTTTCAATTCAACTTACATGCAGTATTTGTAACTTCCCTCTAGAAAGAAGACTTTCATGCGAGTAGAAAAGTGAAGTAATAATAATAAAAGTTATGCCACAATTTATCCATGCTGAAGTGTGAACAAGATATAAATAGCTCTACAGATGTTCAAGATATCAGTGTCTGAACAAACTGTCAAAACTGAATTTAAATTTACAAATGTTGCTAGGTACATGTTAAAGAATAATTTAAATAAAACCTACAACGAACTGTGATTTCTGTAACAAAAGTGATGATACAAACAGAATACACATTGTAGAAGTTGTTTCAAAATTTAACATCTATAAGAAAAACTAATGAAAAGGTCAGATTGCCTTACAAAACAGTACATGTCTAATCCTAAACCAGATCTGAATTTTTTTTGGCAAATCAGAGCTCTGTTTGTTATTGTTAAAACTCACATCAGATATGAAATCAAGTAGTAGCTCTCCAATAGTAAAGCAATGAAATATCGCAAGACCCTGTTTGTTTGTAACCTTTGATGCTTAAATAACATATTACCAGGTTTCACCAGTTTAGCCTTTCAGTCAGATGTTGACCACCATACACTGCTACAAACACCAAAGCACAAACAAGCTAAGTTGCAGCACATAAGGCTTAACATAATAAATCAAGGCAACACTTCTTCACTAGATTGGTTTATCATTAATATTATCACAAGTTTCAGCACTAACTCAGAATATTTCATATACAGTTCTAAATGTTGAAAAGAGTTAGACCATAAGTACATAACTTAAAATACATGAAATGACACAAAAATACTTCTTGTGACAAGAGATTTTGTCACACAGCCATTTTCACAAGCAAAATATTGCAACTTAAACTGAACCAATTATTAAAAATATTAACCCTTATTATTCACATTAAAAGACTTACTATTCAGTGACAAGTCTTCTATGCATAGCACAGTTTGCAAGGGGGGGTGAATATAGGTGGTCATACAGTCCACATTGTTTTAGACTAGTTATCACTAAATTATTTGTACATAATACATATAAACTGTTTTTGAGCATTCTAGAAAAAGTCAAGGAATACAAAAAGCTAACTGGTATATCATAGTACTTGTATATATGTGACATTCTTGCAACAGATAATCAAAATTAAATTAATTTTAAGCAAAACATGAACTGTTAGCTACAAGTTTATAGTAAATATTGAAGAACTGCAAAAAATTAAATGTCTTGGAATTATTTTGTGCTAGAAATTCCGAAACCACAAAGCTGCTTGCTTATATCAAAATACAAAATTATAATTTGTAGGTTTAGATAAATAGAAAATAAAGATTAAAAGAAAAGAAAATATCATTTCGAACTATAACTTGGGATACAGAAGTTAAGTCTTTGATATTTGTACGTCTAAATTCGACAACTGCAAAAAATTTCTAAAATTTTATAATTATTACAAATTTAAAAAAAAAATCAACAGCTATATATACAGGCTTTCAAAAATAAACACTATTTTGTATGAATAATTTTGGAGTTGTTTGGAGACAAAGTTCTGAGCACTCTGTTAACTACATGAGACAATATTTCAACTGAGCACAATAGTGAAAACTACACAATTTCTTGACATGCTGTAAGAATCCTTCCTTTGTATGTGGTAGCAGATACTATTTAATTTTGTTCAAACCTATCACTACTAAGGAGGGAAAGGTTGAATGGTTCAGGGTCACTAGTTCAAGTAACAATGAAATTCTGATGAGTAAATTACAGTCACTATGCATAATCGTTGTATTATTTTCAGACATTCCATACTTGTACAATAATTTGTCAGGATTGATGTGCTCATAACAGCACTAAGCAAAAACAAATAACATCCCATAACTGTTCAAGATATATTTATAACCTGGTTCTACAAATTTTCACTTAACTTTTCCAGTCTTTTTAAGCACCTGTGCATATTCTGAATCATTGTGCATGAAATGTGAAGGAACATTGTTATCTGAAGAGTCAAGGTTTGGACCTTCAAGAACCATCAGTTCTCTTGTTGGCCCTTGAGAGGCAATCATGTTTGCATACTCAACACCCACCAGTGGATTAATATCTTGTTTCTTGGTTGTCTCTTCATCTTGACTACACTGTTTAATGTCCACTTCTGAGTACCATACAGTAGACTGATTAACTGGACTGAACAATTCACTTCCAATCTTGGTTGCTTGGGATTTGTTAACAGGATTTATTTTTCCATAGATATGCCTGTTTGTAGGACTCAAACTAGAATATCTTCCACCAAAATCACTCTCTTTCTGTTGGGATATTGTAGTAGCTCCTTTGTCAGAAATTACTTTCCCACTTAGTGAAAAACTGCTAATGTCTTTAGACATATCTGTTACTAACAGTGTCCTTATGTCACCTTCACTACCATCTTTTGGTTCACTACGGATCTCTTGTCTACTTGCATTTTCTTCAAGAACAGCATAAACAGGTTCTTCACGACATTCATCTTCACACTCTCCTGTTGTGGGTTTTTGTCCATCTTCATCTGGTTCATCATACAAAGGTTCAGTGTTTTGCAATTCTTGGACATCAAACTGTATGTTTGAACTATCTGGTTTATCATATACATGTTCTACTTTAGGTACTGGTTTTGCTATATCTTTGGTTGGTGTCATTTTGCCGGTAAGTCCTTTACTTTTTCTTGGAGGTTTAGTTATAGGAGGGAGAGGTTTAAGATTCTTACTCTTTGGATCTTCATTTCTGAATTCAGGGGAACTCTTGTTAGTTTTATAATGCGGAGAGGTATCCCTGATCATTCCTGTGCAGGCTTTCCCCACTTGAGTAAGCATGTGGAGATTCTCATGGCTTGCAGCTGCCTGTTTCCCAAAGCAAGTGGGTCCTGAGCCACCACTAAAATTTTCCAAGAGGTTAACTTCGCTCTGAGACATTTTCAACAAATTAACATGTGCTGCAACACTCTGAAATACAACATTTCCATCTTTTGTTTCAAATATAAACAGTCCTTCACCAGAAGTACATTTTCGACCAGCTTCAATGGAAAATTTTGTTGAGCTACTTCCATAGCGACGGATGTGTCGAAATGGCCAAGTGAATAGTAGGCGACCTACCTGACCTTGTGGACCTTTTTCTCCCAAGGAGATATTTACAGAAGTGACAATTAAATAGTAATCACCCGATAATGCACACCGACTAGAAGCTTCTGTTTCTACAATGTGAACTTCATAAACTTCGGCTGTAAAGAACAAAATAACCCTAACTTCAACTCTACATTTATGAAGAAAATAATAAAAACAAGGTTACTATTACACTTGGTTGACACAAATAACTAAACTACAGCTAAAGCATAACAAAATTTAAAGCAACACACAGTAAAACACTAAAGAATAATGTTTTAACAATGTTCAGGGAGGACAAGACCTACTGGACCATCTAGGCTGCTCCATCCTTTAAATAAAAAAAATAAAGAAAAACTCACAGCAAGCCTTTATTATCCATGTAATTATCAAGCACATTTAAAAGCAACTAAAAAAACCAAACATTATCTTTGAAAACCAAAAAAACCATCTTAGCTGCAAATAACCCCTAGCCTGAACAAATTCATATTTATATGTCCCCTAGTCCTACTAGTCTCAGAGCTAATAATAAAATAAAAACTCTTTCAGACCCCTCTGAGTGTTATTTTAAAGAGAAACAGTTTCAGAGATCTCAAGACAGCTGGTATGGGTGTTAAAACTTATTAATAAAGCAGAGAACATTTGAGATACATTTTTTACTTCAAGTGGGTTCTTCATCATCAAGAATTTCAGAGATCTTAACCTTTCCTCATCTCAAAACCCTTCAACTGTAAACACAATTCTAGTAACCCTCTTCACAGCCAACAAGACCTTAATATCATAAGCAAATGTAAGTAATTTATTTACCATCCCTTCAATTATGTTATTAATGTAAATTAAAAAGAGCAAAGGTCCTAAGACTGAGCCCTGACATACACCACTTGTCACATTAATTTAGTTTGACTGAACTGCATCTATAACAACCCCCAGCTTTCTTCCTTCAAACCTTTCCTCTACCTAGTTAGTTAACTTATCCCTCATACCTAAAGATAATTTTGTTACAAGCCTGTTAGGTGGCACCTTGTCAAATGCTTTCTTCAAATCCAGTTAAACAAAATCTACACAGTTGTACCTTCACCATTATCCACACAAACCTTTTCAAGGAATGTTAAAATATTTATAAGACAAGAATTTTTCTCTTAGTGAAACCATGTTCACTATCCAATAATAATACATCTCAACTTTGTTAAATGAATTTGCAAAGTGTCTCCTACCAGAGTTCAAAACTTTTTCACAACTAACATTTGTTATCAAACCTTCAACTATTAAATATAATTATTTTTCTCTTACAGTAATTTTTTAAATAATACTATCTTATAATAGCATGGCATTGATACTAATTTACCAAATCTGATCAGATTACAGAAAGCAATGAACTGTTACCACATGTAAAATACAACAGACTAAAGAACCAACAGGTTCGTGGATTGTTACTGCTAGTAAAAAAAAATTACATACTGTATGTACATCACATCTTTACTGAACTATCCATAATACCTTTCACAGACTACAACTTCATTAAAAGTGCTGCATTTATGTTAAAGTAATAAATAAATAAAAAATGCTGTAAAATTTATTAAAACCTGTACTATACATAATAAACACTTGGTTTCTCCGTTTCCAACTTTCATATGTGCTATGTCACTAACACTTTTGTATTTTCAAAGAGATACAAGAGTTTTGTCCACTTACGAGCATTCATAGAACTATACAGTAGGTTTTCCTCTTGGTGTACACCAGAACTACTGGGTTGTGGGTTATGTTGGTTTGAACAAGCATCCTGTTGGTAACTGGAAGCACATGATGACAAAGGAATACCAAAAGCAACACTCTGAAGACAAGTGATCCACTTTGTCATCTCCTGAAAACTTTCTGCTGAAAACGTGTGTGTGTGACATTTTGTTCTAACCTGAAAGAAAAATTCTGGATGGATGAATTGCTTTCAGCAAAGACTAAAGGTTAAGTCATGTTTATAAAACAATAAGAGCTTGTAATAAAACACACATACAAAAAAATAGAACTGAAATACTTTCTTTCGTGATGGAACATTTCGACCTTCTTAAGTCATCTTCAGGTTAACAAAGAGTGTACAACTGGAATATTGACGAAAACAGAGTGAGAACTAATGCGATTCCATGGCCAGTAGAGAGCTAAGCGAGTTGGTATTAATAGTACATTTAATGTACTGTATAGGTTCTATGTGATCCAGAGCAAGAGAAATGGCGTACAATTTGGCAGGGAACACAGAAACTGCAGAGGGAATTCTGCATGCAACCACCAAACCACAACAAACTATGGCAGAACCCACAGAGTTGCCTGATTTTGAATTATCTGTATAAATGAAAATGGAAGGATGGTTTAAAAGTTTGGAAAATAGAAGGCAGTACTTCCAGTTGGGAATATCAGCCTTCTTCAAAGGACTCAAAGAAAGATCACATTTGGGGATGGTAATAAGCCATGGTGGGATAGGCTGACCAATGGATACAGCAATGTTATCCAAGGAAAGACCCAATTCATCCATATGTGTCTGGATACAAATTCCAAAAGGAACAATGGCAGACTGTCTATTCTGAAAAAGCATGGCCCACTGAGGAAGGAAAACACAACCCCAAGTGGGATGCTGCAGTATAGATAGAGATTTTGAAGCATACAGTAAAGACAATTGAAAATAGCAAAGGTGTAGAGCTGGTTCACGAGACTCGGTGTACAAACTCTGAACTGGAGAAGTGCTAAAGGTTCCTGTGCAGAGCCAAAGCCCCCAGTGGTGAACAGGATCCAACATCTTCAAAGCCGAGGACAACCTGTCAGAGCCAAAGACTAGAAACCTATTGTCCACTTTTGATCAAGTGAGGGCAAAACAAAATTTTAGCACAGAACATCAACTTGCTCCCCAAAAGGTGGAAGAGAGAACATGGAGGGTGTTCAGTGCCTTTGTATACTTGACACTTGGCAGCTTGATGTGTGGAATAAAGATCAGTTTATGGTCAAAGGGACCAAAGGAAGCACAACTTCTCTGAAACTGAGATTTGGATCAGAGTGAATATCCTGCTGGTAGCAGAAGTGCATGCAAACGATTTTAGAGAGAGAAAAAGTAAAACTGTTTGCTGTGGTCCATTTTAGTAAATGACTGAGGGTAGTCTATAGCTGCTGTTCAATAAACCTCATGCTTGGTGAATTGACCACTGATGGATTTAAATCTTTATATTGAAAAGTTTAACCCTCAAGACAAAGCCCTAAAGAACTCAAAGTTTCTGTGGGAAAAACTGGGAAAGCATTGAACCCACAGACACTTGGAATCATTAGTCCATTAAAAATGGGCAAATGGTCACACAACCCATATGAGTGAAGAACTAGCAGGATGACATACCTCCACGTGGCATCAAATTTTCTCAAGGTCAAAAAATACAGAAACAAGATGTCTTTTGAGAAAGACTTCCCTGATTGGCATTTCAAGTTGAATTAGATGGTCCATTGCATAGAGCTGTCATTGGAACCCACACCGAGTAAGAGAGATGAGGTTGTTTGATTCAAGGAACCAAACAAGATGCATATTAACTATCCTCTCTAAAGTCTTGCAGAGACAACTCAAAGCAACTGGACAACAGTTGAAAGAATCTTGGTATCCTTACCAGGCTTAAGAAAAGGGAGGACAACAGCATGGTACCAAGCATCAGAAAAACATTTTCCTGCCAGATCTGGTTAAAAAAGCCAGAAAAATTGCAAAAGAAGCAGGAGAGAGAGAGTTGGCATAGCATCTCAGAGTGAATATCAACAGATCTGACTGATGTACAGCCAGACTAATGAAGAGCAAGGTAAAGTTCCACCAGCATAAAAGAGGCTATTATAGTTATAGAGATGATCAGCATGAAAAGAAAGAGGTGATCGCTTTGCCAGTGTCTTGATAGCTAAGAAGGTGAGGGATGAAACAGAAGTGTTAAATGCATAAGAAAAGCTTTGGTGGAAGGTACTGGCATGCTCTGGACATCAGCAAATTCTTGGCCATTGGAGAACAAGATCAAAGTAGGGACGGAAGTAAACTGTCCACTGACCTATTGATCTTGTACCATATGACTTTGGAACTGGTGGTAGAAGAGATGCTAGATGCATACTTAATCCAGGATTCCTTTTGGGTTTGATGTCTGGCGTGTCCACCTTTAAGTTTTCTGTGCCATATGGCAAGCAGGATTCCGCCATGGACGAGGTTACTGTAAAAAAAAAAAAAAAAACGTATTGAGGAATACATTGAGCAGCTGCCTGGACAATGTAGTCAATCACTCACTGCTGCCATGCAATCACTTAGCAATGGCTTACAGGTGATGCCAGGATCAAGTTTTAAGAAAGCAGTAAAAGAGTGCCAGTTGGTTTGGTTCAACTTCAATTGATGCATGTGGGTTTGGTAGCATCAACCATGACAAGTGTCTCTCAAAATGATAGGAAAATTATCACTGCCCTATGGTTACTGTCAATCTTCCAAGAAAAGTAAGAGAAATATAAATGAGAGCAGAGAGAGGGAGCAATCAATAGCAGTAAAATAAGTACAAAAACCAGTATTGATGAAAGTTTGTGATCTGAAAACATACACTCTATGGAACAACCCCTCCTATCTGTATCAGAACCACCCCAAAGAGGACTATATCCATTAAAATCCTCCAGCATTGAAAAGGGAGACAGGAGGGCATCAAGGTTTAACTGATCATAGATCTCTTCAGGAGACAGGTAGATAGTACAACTTGTAATAATAAGACTCAAAGAAACATGGATGGCTACAGCCTCCAAGAGTGTATCATGTGGTAAAGACAGGATGGGCACACAATGATCGACCAGTAGTGCCAACCCTACATCACACACTGAAAGTTTTGTACAAAGAAAACTGCTGAAAAATGACTGCATCAGCAGGTTTCAGAAATGTTTCCTGTAAGAAGAGATGCACAGAATGGCAAGAAACAATTAAACCCTTGATGTCATCCACATTTGAATGAAAACCCAAACAATTACACTGTATCCAAATAGCCATTTTTATTTATGTGGAGGACAACAAAATGGGGATCCCTTTTGTTTTCTACCACACTTTTCCTTTATTGGACAGAGGTCCACTGACTTCCATGGATCCTTCCCTGGGTCGAGTGGGCAGGTCTCTGTCTGTGGACAAAGATTTCAGTGAGTGAGGGCATGAACAAATAATCATTTTGTATCCCAGGGCTGCAGAAGAGGATAGACCAGAGGAAACACCCATGCAGTCACTGGAAGGAGTGGTGGAGACAGACATGGAAGGAGATGTAGATTCGTCATTTACTAACAACGGAGGGCAAAAGACTTCAGATGTTTTGCAAATGACTATGCTGGTAGCACAGAGAGATCTGTCTGCATTCCTACTGTGGCAGTGAAACAGAATGCAGCAACATATGTTGCAATGGAGTGGTGAACAATAACTTCCAAATCTCTGGATAGGAGTTATTGTTTATAGTCTTCAAACATTGCACCTTTTTCTCCTCCACCCACTTAAGGCAAGAAATAGAGTAAAGGGTTGTGAACCACTACAGTTAATACAGTGTGGTTCCAGTTCTAACTTGTAGGTGTTGTGGTCTTTGCCACCACAATGAGCATGTTAAAGAAACACGATATGATGTCTTTGAGTGACTGAAGTACTAACACTGAAACACTTTAGAGGGTTTGGAATATACTGCTATATCTAACAGTTCAGATAATTTGCTCTGACTATGGCAGGTGACATGGTGATGTAAATGTCAATATCAGAACATTAGTAGGCATTGCAATTCCTTCTTTGCACATGGAGATTCAGCACACTGCAGAAATACCTTGGCTGGAAAAACTAGCAAGGGTCTAACTTAGAAATGTTTTTTAAATTTCTCTCAACTATAACACCTGTGAAAAAATTCAAAGTTTCACGTGGAGTAACCTCGATGGGTATATCCCCAATGGCCTTCAAAAGAAGTTTGAAATGTTGTGGTGAAGAGGTTTTAACCAAAATTTCTCCAGAGTGTAACTTCTTTACTGACTTTGGGGGAAAGGGCAGCAAGTCCCTCTAATCCCTTTGCAATAAAAAAAAGAAATGTCTGCCCTAATGCTTTTGTGAATAAGGAATGCATAATTGGAAATCAAAGTACAGAATCTAACTGTGATGGTAACTGTACAACAGTTGTACATGCATGATCATTTTCCAATAATCTGTTGTCTTGTTAAAATTTTATTTTTTCATGAATGGTGTATCCATAATAAAGGCATTGGCCCCACCCACTACAGAGTGCTACGAGTGGATGCACAACAATGCCAAACAAGGTCACTGCAGCAAAACCAAGGTTTAATGAGCACTATACCCAAACACCAGCATCATACAAAATGTCAACAATACCTGTTGCAAACATCCAACACTGATACTCAGTTGACCCTAGGCTAAGTGGACCAACTGAGCAACCTTGGATCCTCTCATCCTTTCCAAGGGTTGCCATGCATGGCAAACACAAAAATAGATGGATGGATGTTCAGATTCCAGAGGAGGTAAACTAAAAGTACAGATCCTTTTCTGGGAAGTCACCCCTCACCATGTACAGGAATCCACCCCAAGGGGGGGTTTGAAACCACAAAAACTGGACATCAAAAAAATAATGGTAACAAGTGGGTATTTTCTGAATACCTTAAAAATAGGTAGAAATTGGCATTATGCAATTCATGTCTTCAAAGAACTAATAGAATCAGTATAAATGGTACAATTAGTTGCCATTTAGCTTCCATATAGTCCAAGACAAGCATGATCAAATACAATTAGGTAGAGAACAAAATTTTTAGAGGGAATCCTGCTAACAACCAGAGTTCTTTGCAGAACTCCGAGTTTAGTGACTTTGAGAGTAAAAAGAAACACGTTTGTTAAAAAGAAGTCAATAATTCCAGGAAGTCTCTTTTCATCTTAACTCAGCAAAGGATCATTAAATTAAACAATATTAGATTCATCTGAATCAAATTTGATTGCATACAAACACCAAAAAGAACTGCAATAGATTATTTACAACAAAAAGCATAGCCCTCTCAAGTTTGAAGACATATTGTCAAGTAAGAAACTGTTATTGTGATTGGAGTTTGCAACATCTATCCTATTCAAGTTTGGTTAAAAAGAACCAGAAAACATTGAAAATGATAGGAAAGAGATGGTATTGTATTTCATACCATCTTCTTGATTGTCTGACATACACCAGACTGATGTATAGCAAGTTGAAATTCATCAGAATTAGAAAACTTTTGGCTGAAGCAATGAGTTCTTTTAGCCCATGAATTAATGGCCAAGAAGGCAGAGAAGCAAGTGGAGGTGCACCTGAATAACAGGAAATCACTGGAAACTAACTAAACAACTGAAATGTTTATCTTTGTTTTCTTTTCCCATGAAAGCCAAAATGTGTATGAAGTTTTTGCAATGGCTTTAGTACAACAGAAAAGCATTTTAAAATAAGAGTACTAGGGAACAAGCTATTGCTGTGCAAAGTTTAAAAAAAAATCATAATTCTATTGAAACTGATATTATTATTACCTCTTTGAATTACATTTCTTAGACAAATCAGGTGTTCCTTTAAAATGTTTAAATACCAGATGAAAAACGAATTACTAGCCAATGATAAAGACCTTCAAATTTACACTTCATAAACATAATTCTGCTGTGCAGATTTCAAAAATAATATTAACTTTTACTATCATGTAAGAATGTTTTACATTTTGGAAAGAAATTATTTCACTTACCACAGGTGATATTTTTTTTCTTATGTTTATTAACAGAAACACAAAGAAGGTGAAGAAGAGAAAACATTGATGTCAAACAAATATTCAACCTATTCATCCTTTTTTTTAAAGAGACATTTACACCTTTCAGTCTCAAAACTACATGTTTTGGTCCATTTTTTGTGTCTGGAAAATCTGATTTCAATGACCAGCAGTAATTAGCCATCATGCTTATGTTCCATCTCTGTGATACCTTATCTCCATTTTCCCAATGTCTTGATGGAACCCCTTCCCTTGTTCTTTACTGATGACACAAAGATTTTCAGCAAAATTGTCAATACACAAGAGCAAGAAATGAATTTCCAAGCTTATGTTACAATCCAGATCTTTGAATTTATGAAGCATGTTATTGAGAATATTTTAATAATTTGGGTTCTTGTTTACTAAACACATGTTAATGACATCTTTGAAGACAACTCATGCTTCTTTCCTTTCAACCCTCCTTGTTGTCCTTCAGAACCGTTAATTGAAAATCAGTTTCATAACCTGATGCCCAATAAAAAAGCAATGTTATGTTTTCCTTCTGAAAGACCTGTGAATTGGCCAAATAGATACTTGAAACAGTCAGAATCTTTATCTAAGGTTTAAAAAAAAATTGTTTCATCAAGCCTACTTTTACATGAAGTGGAGGCAAGAGGACTTTCTTTGTATTAGTCAAACTTGGTATTAGGTTGACTATGCGCAGACATTGCTTCTTTATCCATTGTTAATTTCGTCTTCTGCTGTCTCATTCATCCAAAAAACACTGAAACTTTGCATAACAGGGTTATTGATCCAACAACATACAAATGACTTTTAAGTTTCCATAAAATGTTCAATCATCTTTGCATTTCAAGAAGTTAGAATTTTCTCACATTTCCTTCAAGTGAACAAACTGGGCATTAGGAACAAATGCATATGTGTTACCATCATAAAGGAGAACACATTTTAAACTTCTTGAGAAGAATCAATGAATATTCTTCACTTGCTCGGTTCATATACTGTAGCTCTAAGCATTAGTAGTAATTCAGTAACACTGTTACAATAAACCAGTGAACCTTTTTAGGAAATGTACAGTATAAACTCTTTCTCACAATTTCTGTACCAGTAAAATGATGTCTTTGGAGAAAGTAAGTTCTTAGCCTGAAGTCTAGGCCCCAAAATTTCTTAAGAATCATTTAAAAGGCTCTAATGTCTTACCAGATTATTAAGTTCACTTTGTGTGGATAGTTATGGGTAACCAGGCTTTTCAGGTTTAAAAACAAACCCCATCATCTGATGTCAATAGAAAGCAACAGATTTTATAGCAGATTAAAGGTTCAGATAAGAAATTTCCTTATTATTTTGAGTGTTGCTGCCTCGCACATTACACGAGTAAAAACATAAGTCTTCTCCATGGTTTCTAAGCTCACACCAGACTATCGGAATTTCAAAAGGCAAAGACTTTTTGGTCAAAGCAGTGCACACTTTGTCAGAGGTCCCAATATTTGTTTTATTCCATAATGTGGAATTGAGAGACATCGTTCAACCAACAGGACCCTCTGCTCCCCTACACAGGTACAACAAACAAATGGATAAGTGTTTGATTCCAAGAGAAAGTTCACAGGCACCCATTCCCCAAGACCTTCTTATTATGCACAGGAATCCATATCAAAGAGAATAATAATAATAATAATAATAATAATAATACAGTTTAAAAGATAAGATATAAATCTGTATCAGTGTTTAATTTGTGTCAAATGAGAGCAGTTCAGTCAAGAAGAGTTTTTTGAGAAGAGGTGGGTATCTATCAGAAATACAATTTAGTTAAAGAAATATTAACTTACAATACAATATCTGACCTCCCCTCAAAAAAAGCTAGAATCCCACACTGAACAGGTGGAGAACTAATGAGATCCCCTTTAGGAGCACCCACAGGAAAACCATGGGGCATACAAATAAAGTAAAAACAACATACCCATGGAAGACCATGCCATCACTTCCAAATAAAGGTATACTCTTTGCCCTTTATGAAAGTCTTGCCAAGTGCACAGAAACAAAGAAAGGAGCCCATCAAAAGTTATATAGAAATTAAAGGGAACCCTCAGTAAAAACTGGATATGGTATGACAGATCATAAATGTGAGTTTTACCTTATCCACACCAGATGACATTTAGAATTGTATATCAAGTCCATGATAGGAAAAAAAAAAAAAAAAAAAAGAGTCTTCTATATTTCACCTTGGATATGGTTACTGGAAGAGAGAGAGCCTCTGCACCAAGGATCCACATCATCATGTAAGCACATCCAACCCAGCAATTACCATATCTGCTGGGAATCAACATCTTGAGAACGGTAGAAAAATATTATCCAGTTTTCTACTGCAAAACACAGTAATTATTTCCAACAATGCACAAATATTATCCAGTTTATTACTGAAAATCCAATAATTATTTTCAACAGTCCACAAAAACATATCTTCAAGAAACCAAACACATTTTTACCTTTCTTTCTCTATATTATTCTATAAATAGTTTTTTTTTTATGCACACTGTTGTCACTTAGTATTAATTTGTATTTCATTTAAATGATGCTCAAAACAATTAAAACAAAAAAAACTTACAAATTTCACACTCCACAAGAAATGAATACCTTATAAACTATTCATTTTGTGCATCTATATTCTTAAAATTATCCAACCAACCTACCGTTATCTTTAGTACATTAAAACAACAGACCACTCCAATATATTGTTTAAAAATATATAAAAGTATAATTAGGCTCTAATCTAGAACTTTGTGGATGTCACAGACTGACAATTTACGACACCATAAAACTTCTGAACGTCACAAATAGATTACATTATGTATATCATGTATACCATTAAAGATAATAAAGAAGCTGCTGATCCATCTAGACTAGCCATGTGCAATGAATGGTTCATAGGATGGCTTTACCTAGCCCAAGGAAAAAAAAAAAAAAATTGAATGTTACTTTAATTCACCTAAACATTTCCTGTTTTTATAAGAAATACAGATACTCATCCAAGTTTGTTTGGTTTGTTTTGCTGATGACACTCAAACCTACTGTTTATACTTATGGTAGTAGTGCACTATATTTTTCTGGATTTCTAACTACATGACAAGGGCCATTAAAAATAAGCTAAGCTAGTCCATATATTTCTCATGGAAATGAAGTTTGTACCAAAAGGGAAAATTAACATTTCTGTAGAAAAAACAATGTAATATAATACATCATTTGGCTTGCTATTAGTTATAAACTGTATAGGATTAAACATCAGACAGAATTACCAACAAATTCTGAAAAAGAGAGAATGTAACAAGTACGTTCTTATTTTCTACTTTATGGTTCTACAATCAATCAAAATTGAAGGTTTGAAAAATTATGATTTGTTTATGCAATGACAATATTATAGTGATTAACACAGATTTCATGTTGTACTTATTGAAGGGGTGGTCAATAAATTACAAAAGAGAAAATGTTAATTCTCACATAATTGTGATTTTTAAAAGATATTACTTATAAATTTAAAAAACTTAAAAACTTATACAATAATTTTGCTTTTTATGGTGTGATCTACAAGTGCACTTTAAAACTGCTACCTAGTTAATGCCCAATCTAGACTTTCATAACCAATAAAATAAAAAGGAAAAAAACAACAAAATAACTCAAAATTAGCCCTTATTCAAATGTTTACAAATTCTTTAAGATCTCTTACATTAACTACATCCACCACATACGAATACAACTAAATTCAAAAGCCAATTACTCTAATAGAAAAAAAAAAAACTTTCTTGATTGAAAATGACTTCTGTCAAAATGTATACGTCTTCCTAATCCAATCATTCTCACCATTAAATATGGAAAAAGATGACACATTAACAGTATCATTTCCTTTAACAACCTTGTACATCTCAAAAAGGTCCTCTCTCTTTCTCTTCCTGTGAGCATCAGACAGATAAGCTACAGATTAGCAACCTTATACAATGCTTGTATCACTAAAAGTTTCATATTCCTTTATCTTCCCATTTACTCATGTACCTACATGAAATTACTACCCAACAAAAAGTTTGTTATTACTAAAAATGAGAAACTACTAGCATAGCAAGTTATTTTGGGTGGCACTTTAAAACTTCTAAAGTTCTGACACTAAAAAAAGGTCTCAAAAACCACCCAGAAACAAGAATTACAATGAAAGCATTCATAGCATTAAAATTACCTCAAAAACATTAGCTTGTTGTTTCTGAGGTGCAGCAGTGATTTTCACACAGTCAGTAAGGATGAAAATTTTACTAGGGGCTTGTCGCAAGAAGTGCTCTTCTGTTTCAAAACTTTCCAGCCTCTGGATTCCATGTTTGCTTGCTGTGTAGAGACCATAGAATCCTTTCTTCCACGTTTTCTTTATTTTTAGAGAAAAAATATTCATTACCAAACTAAATAATATGTCTACCACCTAAACATCATCTTCATTTCTTATTATTTAACATAAGATGTTTTTCTTTGAAGTACAAAATGTTTTAACATCTCCAGAACTTGCATGCCCAAATATTTGTATTAAGTACTTTTTAAATAAAAATGTACTAAGACTGTGGTAAGGTTTAACATAACAGTTATTCACAAAAATAAAGAATCAACACCTCTATACCTAGATGTATCTGCAATAACACCTCTTTAATAAGACTTCCATCACATCTCAAAATATTTTAGTAGACAGTAAAGAAATATATAAAATATGGTAAAATGGCTATTATTTATATTGAAAGTTATTATTGAAATGGTGTTATGCTACAAAAATTAAGTTGCAAACTTCTCTAATGTTTATATTCACTGTAATGAATTTTTTTTTAATCTCAGATTACATACAGAAATTACTACAATGCATATACCTGCTCAATCTAGCTATGCACGGAAGTTTGTTAACACATTATTGTGTAGTTGTTAACATAAATCTGACTGTTATAACCCTACAACATCAAATGGAAATATATGTAAGTTAATATATAGAACTTATGGTTGCATCAGATATAGGTTTACAATGCCCAGAAAAATATCACTGTTCAGACTTAGCTAAGCCCATAGATGATACTGTTTCAAGTTAAGTAACAGTTGTCAAAAGTGTAAGTGAAAAACATATTTGGTATATGAATGTTCTGTACAGTTCTTCCATTCAAGAGTTTAATATTTGGTAAATACTAAGTGGGTAAACTGTGTACATGTAAGGCAAATTTTGGTAAAAGATCTGTTAAGAAATAACAATATTAAATAAAAACACAAATTTGAGACTTAATCACCTTGACAGTTACTCAAAACCATTCATTCCAAGCTAGTCTCAAGATAAACTCATACACTGCAGCATTTTGCCCAAATTTTACACTGTGTACTACTACCATTAAATAATGCAGGTATAGCCAGTAAGACATCTTGAACTTTGGTCTCCTTCTTCTAACACTGGATTGTGTGCAATAACCACCATACCACATACAAATTATAAACCAGTGAAGCCAGATTACAGGTAAAGGTTTTGTATGGATTTATAATAAATTATTTTCATGCTTCTAGGACTATCAAGCCAAATTATTAGTGATTATTGCAGTTTATGCAAATCCATTTTATTTTTTACATCTTGGTAGTAAAGTGCAAGCATGAAAATGTATAAAATATATAAATAGATGTGACTCGAGATTAATTTTATAATAACTGAAATCTTTGAGAAAAAGTGACACCTGTAGTCTAAAAAATTCAGAAACATAAGAATGAAATGAGATTAATACACCCAACAGTACCAACATACACAGAATTATTTTTAATTATAAAAACACATGTTTTGACCAACAAATTATAGTAATGCCACTATTTCTGAAAACTGGTACATCTTCCATTATCCCTGCTTTATTTAGACTTTCTGTGCTGAGAAATCATATTTTTTTTCTCTATCTGAACAGTTACTAGTGATTAATACTACAAAATACCATAAACATGTGAATGGGGGAGAAATAGGTATAACTTCAGATCAAGATATAACGGCAAAACATTAAAATCACAAGTTTATTTGACATCTTTAGATAAATATTTGTAGCATGACAAAACTCTGCAGTAATCTAAACTATGGTCATCAATTCTGTGTCATCATGTATGATAAGAAGAAACTTTTACCCAACAAGAAAACAATAACAGAGTACATTCTAAAGGTTCAACAAATAATTTTTACAAGTACTTAACAGCCCAACTAAACATGTTTTATTCACAGTAGCAATTTATGATCTCTAATATTTACTAATTTTGTATTAAGTTACCAACATTCAACATATATTTATTATCTCTAATATTTACTAATTTTGTATTAAGTTACCAACATTCAGCATACATTTAATGACCAATTAACTTCTTATAGTAATCCACTTCTTATGCTTCTATCAGCACTTGAATTTATTAATAAGTAAATTTCAAAAGACCCAGAAACTTAGCACTTTTGAATAGCAGTCTACTTTTTTAGGAGTAATTAGAAGAACAAACTGAGAGATCTTTAATTAGTCCTTTATTATTTTAAAATCAAATAATATTACTAATCGTGTATCATCATAAAGAAATTTATTACTGAAATTATACAAGTAAAATATTGCATATCCAGCATTGTTAGTAATAATTTTAAAAACTTCAGACAAACACTCGTACAACTTACAGACATAAAACCTAACAAATAATAGTGGGAACATATTGTTAGGTCAAGGAAAAACATATTCCTTAACTTATTAAACAGGTAGTGCTGGAGAATTATGGTTCTCAGCCAAGAAAAAGTGAATAGAAGATCACAGTTGCATTTTTATAAAATGTCCATAAACAAAATACAAAACTAATACAATCTGAGTTTGCATGATTTATTTCAAAGCATCTGTACTTTCTCTAGTTGTTCATTGACTTTAAAAAATATTACAATGATTGCTGAACCTTTCTTCTGGTTATGATACATCATGAATTAGTAAATTTTTTTAATGTCTACATTTGTTAGATGTCGCCACCATAGCATACAGCTGAAAATAACTTGAAATAGTTACTCTTTAAATGGTAATTTGTGAATCACAGACCAAAAGTGTTCCTTACAAACAGTTAACTGGGGATGACCATAAATTATTGTAGACATGTTAAATTATCTATATCTTCTGAAGCATTTACCATCTATCCCCCTTAACAAACTGAAATGACACATTCCTTATTTTAATATTGACTATATTAATTTATAAAATATTAAATTATTAATTCCAGTCTGATATAATTATTCAATCTTCTAACCTTTTAATTAATTAACAGAATTGTAGTGGAGAAAAATTAATTATTATTTCACTCTTTTTCATTATTTTGTAAATATTACTTTTGATTTAATAAATACTCTATTTGGTCTAATGATAATCTAATTATTTGTACAAACCAAAGCAACCACTGAACATATGTTAAAATAAACAGTTTCAGTTCAAACTGGATGGACTATTAAGGATTAGTTATACATCAAACAATAACTCTTACAGTAAAATTTGTGGTGCATATTACACAATGCATAAACTAATACATAGATATGTCTACCCAAACTTAACCAGTATCATAATCACAAAATTATCGGGTATTAAAAAAATACTATACATTGTCTTGGCAACAATTTCCTTCAAATAATAGCACTGGGCATAAACGGACAATATGTTGTCCTGACAACAGTGTGCTACACACATCGTTTGGTGTGACTAAAGCAAAAGAATGTGTGCTACAATAGTCTGTGATAAAAGTGGTAGGAAGGATTCAACAATTAGATCACACAGAACAGATGAAGGTTACTACTGGTACATACCTATCAATAATGATATTTCAAGTTTACAACCATTGTGATTACAATATCTTTCCTATACATTCACAGGTAGGCTTATACTTAATTTTTAAATTTGTTTGTTGAAAATTTTTTATTTCAATTATCAATATAAAATGAATCCATGTATACTAGTTTGATATTACTGGGATGAATTTCTATCTCACCTTGACATGGATTTCTTACAGTCTCAGATTACCAGGTAAAGTGATAATTTGATATAAATTACAGCCATTTTGAAGTATTGTTCCAATGGGAAGGTTCCAGGTTATAAAAGGGCAATATACAAATAACATATTTAATTGTTTTTCATTAATTATTAACTGCATATTTGAACTTGTGTAAACCTGCTAATTTTTAACTATAGAATTCAATGGTGTGTATATATGCATCTAAGCATAGTTTATTTAGTGTTTAGATTTAGGTCTAACCCAAATCTCTCATGTTAGCTGAACTTTATGATATAATAAGAGGTTTATAAGTTAGTAAAATATAATTAGCAGCAAGAGTGTCATACTGACAATTCAATGCCAACATTGTAGGTTTACATTTTCTTACACTGGTATAAAAGTCTGTTTTCATGTCCATTTGTTGAGCAGAACTACTAATATCATTAATTACATTTTATACTTTAATTTTATATAGTCTGCTTACTTTTGATCATAAACTCTTATTATTTAACCAGCTTAGTGGTCTTAGACTAAAGTTAACATTTTACTCTTCCACCTGCAAATTGTTATAAATGTAAGTCATGATATTTTAAGCTCCGTTTTTGACATTGTTCAACACTTTTGCAATTTTCTGAACAAACTTGTTTTTTTGTAATATAGGTTAAAGCTATGAAACAATTATATCAAAATAAAATAAAACTTCATACGTTAGTCTCCAGTGCCAAAAGATTCTTCTCACATTTTTAACTTTAGTACTGGATTCTATTAATATTTATAACTATCTCAACAATATTTTAAATATATTGCTCACAAATAATTATATATTAACTTCAACACTAATTCAAGTACATGCTACATATAACTGTAAATTATAATGAAAGTATTAATAGTAATAACAAATTATTATTATAATTTATATGTATTGTGTGTTTTTTACTAAAAGTTCCAGTGACGGATATGTTCATACAAATAATATTAACAGGCGTAGCGTCACCATGCCTTCCCTACGTGGATAATTTAATCTACACCTACTTCCGCAACATACCATTTCACTTTATTTTGGTTAAGTAAAATAGGCTTAGGGATCAATTCTTACAAACCTTCAACAGACTTATTCCTTGAGGTGGAGTCCAAAGGTATCCAGTTAGTATAGCTTCTTCTTTTTCCATAATTTCTACGATAATCCAAAAAGATGTAAATAAAGCATTAACACTGCCATTACTTTAGTATATATTTAAATAATAAAAATCGTACACGTCATAACTTTGCAATAACACACCATTTCTACACCTACTATTATGCTAGAGTTACTGGTAGTCGTACTACATATCATGCCATATCCTATTTATTCAAATGTTACAGTCAATTTATTGTCTCTGGTTTATTTCGCGTTCCAATTGATGAGAGAAGGGTGTTGCGCCACCTATTGAAATAGAACTCATAATTCATTATTTGTTCAGCTTAACTTCAGTATCTATAACAGTATAAAACCTATATGATGTAACGTGTTTACACGTACGCCATTAGTGCTCGTGACTGATTTTGAGTGTCTTATTTTTTTATTTTAGACTTTAGTATAGTGAATGGAACGGCCTTAATGATAAACAGATCCCTTGTTGTTTTTAAGTTGTATATACTAGACTAAAATAAAGTTTTACTTTCATTAAACTATATTTACAATCTATAATATGAAGACAAAAACTGTTCTTCTGTAACGCTACCTCAACTACTGCAGTAAACGAGCGACACGCAAGCTGTACGAAACGACAGCACTTTCTACCGTGACAAACAAGTTTTTCTTTTTAAAATTATTTCAGTCATTTATATATTTATATATAAAACGGAAGATACGCTAATTTGGGCATGTAACTAGATTTGAAGGTAGGCTCGTTGAGATGGTAATGAGTAATAATTATTATATTGAATAATGTGTATGCGCTTCGACCTAATGTTTGACCATTTTAAACATTTGTTCCTTTGTAATTAAGCTAAGACTTTGATAAACTTTTAATACAATGTAGTACAAAATGTCTACTAAAGAATATTTGTATTCGCTCTTGGTTTAAATCCTTTGAAATGAAGTGCGTACGCATTTCGATGTTGAGTTTCACGCATTTTCAGGATTGAGAAAAACTGATTATTATTATAATGTATTTTACTGAGGACATCAGGAGGGTTGAAAATCTCCTTGCTAATAATTGTCATTATCATTGGCATATGTTGCCTGTCTCATTTAATAAGCATATTACTGTCTGACTGTGAAGAAGATGGATGGGTGAAATACTCCTAAAATTTGCTGGTTAAAAGCGATAGTATCCAGAAACATTACATTTTAGAAGAAACCAATATCAGAAAGAAAGAATGTTGTGCAAGAAACACAGAAATGACAAAAAATACTTCCCAGTGATTTAATGTAACAAATCGCCTATTCTTCTTAATTATCTCAGGTTCTTTCATATAATAATGACACCAGATAGCACACAACTAATGACAGAAAAATATATTTAAAAAAGTAAAAGAAAGAGTTACATGACTTAATCGATACTGATGTGAAGTTGATAAACGTTTAACGAATTAACAAATTTTCTAACTCCCTTATAACTATATATTATTAATTTACTGTAATGCTTAGGAGATAAAAGTTTTAATTAAATATGATAAAATACCAAAATATTTAACCCAAAAGCATTTATGGGCTAGATACGAAAAGACATTTTCAAATTACAATACTCTATAAAACCAAGACTTCCTAGTGGCTTAGCAGCAAGCCTGAAAGCTCATAACGCTGAAAACAGAATTTCGATGCTTGTTGTGAACACAGCAGAGACAGCTTTGTGCGTGTCTTCTTATACAAAAGCCACATCGGGCTATCTGCGTTTCAAATCCGAAGACTTACCGCTGTACCAGCGGGGAACAACCATTGTGTAGATTTATGCCTAACAGCAAAGAAACAAGCAAAACTATTTCAGTAATAAACGTCAGTTACGATCAGTTATCATATTGTGGCACAGACTGAATAAACAATAGTCTTATATTTCAAGAAAGCACTGCCCTGCTCAAGAATTGTGGTGTATCAAGCAGCAGTAATAGTCCAGTTGTTCAAATGACACATCGCATCATAACCATTGTATTTTGTCATGGCCTATAGACTGTTAAACGAAACTTTCTAGGAAGATAGTTGCCAAATCCGGATACATTACTGTCCGAGAATTTTGCGGATCTGGATATGTTAGAACGAGTATTTGTTAGAAACGTTCACCAATTTTGCTCAATGTGTGTGTGTGCGTGTTTTTTCGTATGGCAAAGCCACAAAGGGCTATCTGCTCAGCCCACCGAGGGGAATCGAACCCCTGATTTTAACGTTGTAAATCAGGAGACAATTTTGCTCAGAGAATTTTAAATTGCTATTTGGCTTGAAAGAATTAAAACAGAATAGTCTCTGACAATGAATTAATTTGCGGTTGTAGTGCTTCTACAGATTTTATAAGTGAATGAGATGCCTAATAGTGACGAAACTGTGGACTGAAAGTAAGAACGAGAAAAATTAATTAAATAAAAGAAAACTTATACAAATAAACCAAGATAGTATTATAAGTCTTAAGGCGTTGATGTGTCTCCACAAGAAGGTATTTTGATAAAAGTGAACAAGTAAAGCTAATTTTAAGCAGACAATAAAAAATTATTATTTTGCAAATTTTGGAATATACATAAAAAAAGCCATCTGCGATAGCCGTACCTCATTTTGAATTTAATACTAAAAGGAAGGCAGCTAGTCATCACCACACAGCGCCAATTCTTAAGCTACTCTTTTATCAACGAATAGTGGGATTGACCGTAACATTATAACGCTCCTACGGCTGAAAGGGCGAGTGTGTTTGGTATGACGGAGAATCAAACCCGCGACCCTTGGATTACGAGTCGAGAGCCTTAACCATCTGGTCAGGGCCGGGTCTTTATCGTGAGTTATTATCTTCCTTTCTCCTCGGCCCGGCATGGCCGAGCGTGTTAAGGCGTGCGACTCGTAATCCGAGAGTCGCGAGTTCGCATCCCGGTCGCGCCAAACATGCTCGCCCTTTTAGCCGCGGGGGGCGTTATAATGTGACGGTCAATCCCACTATTCGTTGGTAAAAGAGTAGCCCAAGAGTTGGTGGTGGGTGGTGATAACTAGCTGCCTTCCCTCTAGTCTTACGCTGCAAAATTAGGGACGGCTAGCACAGATAGCCCTCGAGTAGCTTTGTGCGAAATTCCAAAACAAACTCTCTTTAAATAGGGTTAACTGTAATTGCTGTTTAACCCTTAAACAGCGGGATTGCTGTATGTAACAACATGAATTGATAATAGCCGCCATTTAACAGTTACGAACTGTAAGCTTCACCCCAATACATGACGAAAATAAAATTCATTTCCTGAACATAAAGAAAAAACAGCAATGAAAATAGATGTCTATTTATGATAATAATAATAATGGGACGGAAGTTTATATCTCTTTTAATTGTGTAAAATGGAATTTATTTAAGCTTTAACTACCAGGGAAATTAAGCTTACCTCAAGTTCGATTCTACTCTGTTCCAACTTAAGGAAAATATGGAAATGGCGTCACTTCAGTTGTCCAAGTTGCACACATTTATAGATTTTGTTCCATAGACGTTTTGAATTGCTTATATATGCAAAACTGTTAATCAAATATATATACATACATACATATATACCTTCATTCTGTTACTTATACTAATAAAAAAACAAATGGTTGTAACTTATTTTCATTTTATTTTTTTTTTCTCTTTCTTCATCTTTTTATATTTATCTTTTTCTTATTCTAACTTGGGAGAGCAGTCACCTTCTCACAGCTGTCTGCAGGCAGTGAAAGGTGATATAGATGTAAGACGTTGCGGGCTAGAGCACCCACATCTCGCTCTCCTAACTTCTAATTTTCTTATGTGAGACTAGCGAATTGGAGATTAAGACTGATAGACTGTGTATCCACACCGCAATGTAGGTCCTACTTCTACAGTCACCTCCAAAACCCAGGATACATTTTATAATCCTACGTTGTAGCATGTACCCTATGATCCCTTTTAAAAAAAAATGTGCAGCGTACTTTTAAAAGAAAAGTTAAATTTCTTATTAATGTGTTTTGGTTATGGTTATAATGTATACATAGATATATATGTATACATCCATAAAATACAAAGAAAAAAAAGTCACATAAAAAATGAAAATGATTGAGACAAGCCTCTTACGTTATTCAAGTAGAATCTTGTATTATATACAAACAGTTTTACTCAATAATTTAATGAAATATTAGTACTAAATATAACGATCTTATAAGACCAAAATAATAATAATACACAAGTGAAAGATATAAATGCTGTCCGTCAGTTTAGGTTTGTGTTTCAGTGAACACTTCTGAAGAAGCTGAGAAGCAAAACGTTGAGTGTTTAATTTAATAAAAACTACAATTTGGTGTTATAAAATCATTTATTTCGAGTATTAATATATTTTTATACATCAATATGCACTACAGAAATTAGTTAATAAAACATAAAACATTTTATACGTACTGCAAATGGCAACACATATATAAATCACTCAATCACATTCGTGGTCATTACTACCCACTTATTTATTTCTTCAAAGTTTTTGGTAACTGGACAGGAAAATCAGAAAGCTTTAAATTAATATGTTCTGACATTATTTGTGTCCTTTCCTACGAGGTCATTTCTTTGATCGGCCCACTTTCTTGTGTATTCATGTCAGACCTTTGTTTACCCATTTGTTTGTTTTTTTATTTCGCGCAAAGCTATTCAAGGGCTGTCTGCGCCAGCCGTCCCTAATTTAACAGTGTAAGACTACAGGGAAGGCAGCTAGTCATCACTACTCATCGCCAACTCTTGGGCTACTCTTTAATCAAGTAACAGTAGGATTGACCGTCACGTTATAATGCCCTCACGGCTGAAAGAACAAACATGTTTAGTGCGACGGGGATTCGAACCTGCGACTCTCAGATTACGAGTCGAACGCTTCAACCCACCTGGCCAACTGGAAGTAAAATCAATTTACTCGGGCTGTCTGCTGTGTCCATCGAAGAATCGAGCCCCTGTCCTTAGGATTGTAAATCTCCGAAGACTTATCGCTGTCCTATCGGGAGCTGGCCTGACACGGCCAGGTGGTTAAGACACTCGACTCGTAATCTGATGGTTGCGGGTTCGCATCCCCATCACACCAAACATGCTCACCTTTTCAGCTGTGGGATGTAATAATGTGACGGTCAATCCCATATTTCGTTGGTTCGCTGCCTTTCCTCTAGTCTTACACTGCTAAATTACGGACGGATAGCGCAGATAGCCTTCGTATAGCTTTACGCGAAATTCAAAACAAACCTATCGGGGGATTGGACATTAAGAAAACACATATACAGGTCCACTGATTATTTGTTGATGTGGTCTTATTAAAGAAGAGAATTTATAAGTGTAAAGCCTGAAACTGAAAAAAGCTGAAAAATTTTTCTTGATGGTCCATAAATGGACTAGATGGAAGAAAGTCCATCCTTTTGTCACTTCATTTCCAATTGATTTTATTTCACTGCATTGGTTCTCTACGTCTTTATATCTAAACTCCACGAACAATTGCTAACAAAAACGTATCTGTAATTTCAAAACAAACAAGTTGAATTTTATACTTAAATTATGGTGAAAGAGATGGACGATATTTAGATAAAATCCAGTCTCTTCTCATTCCTGGGAAACTCTGGATAAACTATCCAACTCAGTGAGGATTCAACTGGACACTTCAAGTTTATATTAATACAATAATTAATTAGTACTTGGCTCCTAGACATTGCTTCTTGCCTGGAATGATTAGAAATTATGGATATATATTAATATAGGGACGGTTCATGTAGTTTTCTTGATAAATTTAAAACCAACGTACTACCAAAAAGTAAAATTTCAATGTGGAAGAACTTACAGTTTTGTATTTCTATATTATACTAGTTCTCACTTATGCATCAGAATGTTGGATAATATTTCCAACAATGGAAAAAAGAACTTAAGCAACTAAGTTATTGTTCTCAAAGCGCATCTTAAAGATATGTTGTTAAGAGCAGGTTTTAAGGAAAAGATGCTTACTGCCACCAGAAAGAGACAGTTGGAGTTTCTCGGACACGTTACGAGGAAAGAAAAAAATTGAAAGTCTGGTAGTAACTAGAAAGACTGGAGGAAGGAGAGACCGTGAAAAACAAAGGATGACGTATGTCAAGAGTCTATGTAAGTGGTTGTATCGATGTTGGAAAAGTTACTGAACCTACTGATGTCTATGAAATTGACGATGTAAAACTGTTTTCGTCATACACTAGACGGAGCATGGAAGACATGCAGGGAGGAGTGATGTGCATTGGACATAATTAGCCTTACGATGAAGCTTTTTTGCACAGCTACAGAACTATCGCAAATGTGCACGGCAGTTAGACAGAGCACAACTGGACATAGTAACACGGTCGTAAGTAAATAATAGGGCTTTACATTACAGCGGGTTCGAATCCCCGTTGCATGAAACATGCTCGCCCCCTCAGCCGTTATAATGTGACTTTCAATCCCACTATTCGTTGGTAAAAGAGTAGCCCAAGAGTTGGCGGTAGGTGGTAATGACTAGCTGCTTTCCATCTAGTTTTACACTGCTAAATTAGAGACGGATGGCGCAGATGGTTCTTGTTAAACTTTGCGCGAAATTCAAAACAAAGCAAACCAAATCCACAGTACACAATATTGTTTTGGGCTTAAAACAAAAATAACAACAATCTAGTTTGTATTTTGCACACGAAATATGTTTCAGTTTCCTGCTGGTTAAACAATCCAAAGTACACTTTCGTGGAGAGTGGTATTCTTATGGAAACAGTTAATGAATTGTTAACCATGGTTATGCAACATAATTAATGCTGAAAGAATTTTTAAAATAAATAATGGGGTGGTTGGTTTGAGTGATTTGACAAAAATAAACACATCTTACAGAACATTCACAAGTAAAGTATAGTGGTTTTGCGTTTTACTAGACAGTTTAAGAATGCAACGATTCGATCTCTGCTGTGGGAATGGTTGAGAAACGCTTATTGTACACACACACACACACACACACACACAAGATGTGTACAATTTTTAAAAGTAACGATAAATGTTCGTTATTTTTTGGGACTTTTTTTAGGTGAATGATCTTGTTGAGAATGCTGGTAGAGATGACATTTCTAAAATCACCAATTTTCGACCATTCTGCTATTGTTACCTCCTGAAGGACAAACGATTGTTCGAAACTTCTCAAAGCTTTTAGACCGTTTAAAATATTAATCTTTTTGAAGATCTATTATTTTGCATAAGAAAGAAAACTGACTCTAAAACTAGCAATAACGTAATGAGAACTAGAAAACAGGAAAAGCAGGAATAATTTCAGAAATATTCCGCTGATGAGGTGGTGTTGTCATCTATAAAAAAATACGAGAAAAATTAAGTTTTTTATCTCCATTTTCAGCAGTTATTTTCGAGTGAGTTTTCTTCTCGATGATAATGATGTAATGTTATTTTGAACAATTTCAAATAGGGTGGAAATCACAACACGTCGAATTTTAAGTTTATTCTAAGCTCCCATCGTTTGAGAGCATTGTACATGTCGACAGAGGAATATGTAAACAAATTCTTTTATCTCTTCATTCAAAGTTTTTGTTTATTCACAAAGACATCTAGATGTTGTCCCGACTTAAAAGTGTTTTTAAACCGCTCTTTCAATGAATGAATTAGCAAAGTTAGGATTTTTATAGAAGTGGCCTGACTTTGTTCTTGGACATCCATGAGATCTACAAAATTGTTGATCATAAGACAAAAGGACTGACTCGTAACTTGTTTGTAAGGTAAGTGTAAAGGCTGGACAAAAAAGAAAAGAAAAATGGGAGATATGGATGAATCTGAGAAAGAAATTAAAAATAATATTCACACCAAATTACTTGGATTTTAAGCGTCGATTGATTCAAAGGGAAAACATTTTCAGCAAGTTTTGGTGTCAGTTGATAAACGAAAAAGGTTTTTATTTTATAACGAATGATACAAACTACATATCGTTGAGGAGTTGAAATAGAAATTTTAATGATATTTTATGTTACTGTATTTAGTAATTGATAATGTTATTGACCTGTCAGGATGAGGCTAGGCTGCTGTCCAAGAGGTGCAACTGTTATAATAGTGTCAGACAAAAATGTTCTGTCTTGCTTATTAGGAATGATAAGTTCACAATACTGCCGTTTGTAGTTTCTAACTTAAAAGTGAGATGATTTTAGGATATTACGACGATATTTACTTGTACACTTGTATCTATTCTTGAAAGTTTTCTCTGGTTTTCATAAACACCAAAAGCACAGCCTTATACTATTATATCAGCCTGATTCTCCGCTAAGGTTTAAATTAAATATTCTTCACTTAACCTAATTGGCAACAATGTTCAGGCATGTACCAGATATAATTCAACATTATAAAGGAATAAAAACCTGCAACAAGAAGTTTACTACACCTTTACACCACCTCCTATGGTTAACAAGAGCTAACCATCATACGGTTTTTATTCATAATTTTGTAAGCCCACAAAAAGGTGAGACATGACCCATAAGGCCAAAGTATTTACTTCTAGTAATTAACTGTCAACATTGAAGTGGTGTTTTTATGTTTGTACTAGAGATAAGTTTTTAAAACTGGTTGCCCACTACCATATCACAGATTTTCTAAAGCCACTTCAATGTGCTGAAGGAAGCAGCCAAATGAGACGCAATCTAACACCTTTTCTACTTTTTACCTAATCGTTTTTTCTTAGGTCAATCACCAGCCATATTTTATATTTGTAGCAGGCATATTCCCTTTCGATTAATAATGCTGACAAACTCTGATAGCAGATGTTTCTGCTAGAACAGCACCCTTAACCATGCCCCTTTGAAAGCTTGATGATTTCTGTCCTTATCGTGTCCCAATAATATTGCCACTCAGTGTATGGAAGATAGATTTATGGACAACGAGCGCAGCTAGTTTGGATACACACAGCAACTGACTCAAGTTAATTTGTAAATAACCAGTAAATGTCTTTAATATCGCTTCTAAATACAAGTGTATAAATAAAGTAATTTATAAATAATTTAGCAAAGTTTAATACATTCTAATATTACTTTCTATAGATTAGTCAATAATTGTTTTAACTTACGTATACAATTTTATTTTCCAAGCAATATTATGCATACTTGCAATAAATTCAAAAGAAGAAAGCAATTCCGTAGGCCTACTTCTAAGTTCATCGTCAGCTAGAAACACCTGTCAAGTATCTATTCAATGAATCCTAGAATGTTTTAATAAACGTTCTTAGTGAACTTGTGATGTTTTGACATAATAAACAATGTTCTGTCAGTTTATGAAATACAAGTTATTTGAGTGGTATATAAAATTAAAATATATTTATCATTACTAAAGTATATGAGCATGAAATATGTTTATCAGTATTAAATACCTAGAAATTAAATATACACGTGTCGAATTAAAAAAGAAACATTTAAAACATATTATTGGTTAATTGGTGTTTAAAAATTTGATCGTATATACTTACTTTATGTATATTTGATAATTATGAATGCTGTATTGAAACGAGTTGTTTTCCTGCCAACCTATTTTGAGGTTTATCTCAGAAAAAAAAAGCACTCGTTTTAAATTGGTACAAATAATTCAAATTCACTAACTGTGAATAAAATCAGTGTTGAACCACTTTACGACATATCCAAAAGTAATTCATCATAACAATAAACATTTTTCACCTTGACTTTGGTATTTCAAAGGTTGGACCTAAAATTAAAATAACTTATTGAACATTTCATAAATAAACTATCTTTAATAAAAACAGCTACATTTCTTTCAATATAGTTTTAAATCAGTTTTCGTTTCTTTTATTTTTAAATTATACCGTTTAGTAAATAGTAAAAATAATACACTCGTAACAAGAACCTATATCGTCCAATTTTTTAATTTAAAAAGGTTCATATACAACTGAATTCGATGGTTTCTTCTAGAATACCTTTCAAATATATTTTATTCCCAATTTCTATTACTATATTATATCTATCGCGAACCCTTGTGTTTGTCCAAGCGTTCGTTTCTTTCCCATTTACGAGAGGACGCTTCCCGCGCTGTTTTTGAAAAGCTTCGCACGCAAGTAAGGCTTAACATCCCATGGAAAGAATAGCAGATAGCCACCTACATAGCACAATAAACTATATTGACAAAAATTGGTGAAAATATGAACTAGTAAGCGAACCTGACAGGTACTGTTCACATGATGAGGATAGACCTAAGCGCCTTTCCCCAGTGAATATGTATTTTCTAAATAAATAAAAGGCCACCTATAAACTAGACTCCACATTAGCTTAGGGATTAATTACTGAACACTGAAAGGGTTTTTTTATGTAAAGGTTTTATAGTTAATACCTAACTAATGAAAGTGCAAATAATTTTTAGAACTATAAGAGAAATGATTTATTTGCACCAAGTGTATGTGTAGACAGTGCATGGACACTGCCTGAAAGGGGCCTGAGTAAGTGTGGGTTATTCTGACCATCGTGTACCATATATAAATACACTTGACAGTTGTAAAACCAAAATTTTAAGGAAGGAGGAAGAGGTTAACGAAACTTGACCCTCCTGGGTAGATAAACATTAAAACCCAAATACCCATACAAGAGAGAGAGAGCTTAACATTCACTTTTGAAATGACGGGGAAACGTAAATAATGTTGATGCCACATTATACTCCACAAACAGGATATTCTACCCTAAATTGTTAGCAATCAATCACACCATCATTCATATTTCTAAATACGTATTTACCATATGTTATTGTTGTGTGACTTAGCATGACTCACATGTTCAACAATTACTTTTCGCGGTGGGCGGTAAAAATGAATCCAAGAACGTAACAAAATTATCCATTTTGAAGCTCATTTCATATGAAACTGAATGGAGACAAGCGTATACACATAGACTGGTCTTTAGTACCACCATTTCTGTTGAAATCGTAGATTAACAGTAACGTATCTAAAGAAACCAATAACGAAAATGTTTCGTTTCGGCTAGTTTGATAATGGCGAATATATGTTGATGATGCAGGATTACGACAGCACTTCTGAATGCGTTAATACGAATATATAAGGATTGACCCGATAAACAGGTGATTTTTATTTGTCAACAGAACAATATTACAAACAAACACATATCTGCAAACCGATCTGGTTTAGATCCATTCTATTTATCCAAGTTTAACTAAAAAAACAAGAACTCGCTATAAAAATAACCATTCAATTTCAATTTAAAAAGGATAAACAAATGTACACACAGAATCAATTCCTATAAATATCTTAGCTTTTGGTGTTAACACGTGTCGCACAAAGGACCATTGTATTTTGTTTACAGTATAATGATATTCAAAGAAAAAAAATGAATTTCGTAATTCGCGATAGAAATAAAATAAATTTTAACACAAATCTAACTTATTCTTTTTGTCTGAGTACAGTGTTTCACCATAATAGAATTACAGTCATCAAGTTTCTAAGTTTTTATTTTTAAAAAAATTTGATAAAAACGTGCAGTTTCAGGTACAACAAAACTAAAATTAGACACAAAACGCTGTTAGTAACAAACCTTAGGAATGGTAACATAGAATGTAAGAAGTAATTATTATTAGGGTTAGCCTAAACAGGTATTATTAGAAAGTGTTTGAGACTATTTTCCTAAATAAAATAAACAAGAGTTTAAAGATTATTAGTTAATGTATTAGCTGCATGGAAAGAGAAAATATTTGCGACTTACTTTGTTAGAAATAAAAGTAACCATACAAGTTGTAAGTATCAATCCTAAAATTTCATAATCTCCAATAAAACAGTCAACTTTAGCTGATAAAACACAAGTAACAAAATTACTTTGAAACTTCTATTTTCTAATGTCTAAGAAATCTATTATAAAATTCAAATATTCTTTAAACTTATGAGGTCTGCATTAGGAATTTTAATAGTTATTATATTTTAAAGACCAAAATTAATGTAAAATATTTGATACGTTACAAAGTGTTTAGTAAACAAGTTAACCCTTATTATTAATAGTTATCTATATCAATGAATTTTCAGGAGTTAAAAGCAAAAATAGATGTGGGTTTATAATAGATTTTGAGTTCAAATTCTATTGCTTATAAACATGTACGAGTTTCTCAGCTTCATGATATGAAACCTTGCTAGACCTCAGTACCTAACTAGCAGCAAGTTAATCTATAAATATTACTTTTATGTACGGTCAAAATGTAACAAGCTAAATTTGAAAACAAAATAATTGTGAATTTTACCAAAGACTGTAAGCAGAAAAGGAATCTTGTAAGAGTTCATGTTACTGAGAAAAGTAAATAGGGTGGGGAAGATAGACAGAAAACATTATAAGTGTTGAGTAAAATATAATGCATTTGATACAGAGAGGACCGAGTGCATCAGTTACATTAAATAATTCTTGTCACTTCCCTATAAAACAGAGCAGACAAACTATAAGGATTTGTATCTTGCATTTTAGTATCTTAAGTATATACATATTGTAAGTTTTACTTGGAACAAAGTGAAAAGCAATTTACCTTCAATTACTGAAATCTACGATCAAATTGAGTAAAATAAAAACGTTATACCAGTGTAAATACTAACACTCATGTGTCCACCGATACTTCCTGCCAAGGTTTAAGCTTCAATTGATTTCTGACAGAAAATACAGAAGTAATAAATAATGAACTTTTAGGAATGGCACATTGAAGTCTTCTACTCTACTAGTCAGTGAACTTTTGAAAATAGTATCTATCACCGACATCCGGGAGAGGGTCATGTCATATTATGCTCACCATTATTTTACATACACTACAAATGAAAACAGGACTTTCTGACGGCTTGTAATTTGTCTAGCCTTCAAGAAAAAGCTATATCTCTGTTTTGTTTGTATCGAAGGAAAGGTAGAAAGTGACGCCTACTGCTGCTGGCAGAACTGGTGGCTGACGAAGTGCTCGAGCTGCGTGAACGGAGAGACGTTGGTGAAACCCTAAGGGTGTCTTCTTCAGTACAACTGTTACTGTGACTTTTGGACTCGTCCAACTCTGATAAATTAAAAGAAATTCATAAACAAAAACAATACATAAAACAATAAATATTACATATTTATAAGAAACAAACACGATAACGTTAGCAAATGGAGACATCATCTTAAATCTTGATTCCTCCCCCCCCCCCCAAACAGTTTACAATTACACATCACAAAAAAATCTTCACTCACATGAAAAAAAAGTTTAAAATATTTTTCATGGTCATTACTTCTTCATGATATTACTTTCCAAAAGCAAGTAGCTTCCATTACAATACAAACATGCTTTGTATGCTGGTTCTTAAAAGTACATACAATTCTACAATTTCAGTATTTTCATATATTAATAGAACAATAATATGAACTAGCCTAAACAGATCTGATTTTATATTAAATTCAACTAAAAAATATATGCTGTTCTACTCTTACATATTTTAAAAGATACAAATAATTCTGAATTTGGTTTATGCAACCTTATGTTTCTAAATTTATAAAGTTTGGCAGGAGTGTTGAATTCATATTTTAACAAAAATAAAATATACATCCTGCTATATCTTTTCTTGTCAGCTTTCTCAAACATACTTTAAATTTTTCAAATACATATTATAAACATGTTTCATGTTTATTCTGATAAACATCAGTAGTTCTATCATTAAAATTACCACTTCTAGGATTAATTTTGTAAGTAATTAATATCAAATTGTTTGTTTCACATGAAGTTAGTAGAGGGATACGTGCACTAGTTGTCCCTAATTTTGAAGCAATGGACTAGAGGGAAAGTGGCTAGTCAATGCCAACTTCCAGGTTACTTTTCTATCAATGATAATTAGAATTTGCTCTCATCTTATAATACCCTACTGCTGAAAGAGAAAGCATGTTTGGAAATGTAATTCAAATTCAAGATCTTTAGATTATGAATCCATAGCCCTAACCACCAGACAGAAATAATGCAAAAACAATAAAGATAATCAATAACATTTGTAATAAAAAATTTGTTTTTCTCTTGCAGCTGCAGAATTTTGAAAGGTAACATTGACATGTTTACAAACAAATATAAGCTACAGGATTTATATAACTGGAGAAACAAATTATCTGCATAGACACTCAAAAACAGCCCACCTCTTGTTGTATTTAGAAGCAAAGCCCTAATATATCTCAAAACAGTGATAATATGGTGAAGCATAGTAAAAACTTGTGTCTAAATAAATGTACATCCAGTTTTTTGTCGTTTTTTTAAATTATTTATGTGTTTATTACTTTTGGCTGCTTATTAACTGACCACATGTGCTAGAGAAGTGGCTTTAGCATCTAATATTAAATTCCTTACCCTCTCTCTATTTTATCACTTTGGTTTATATTTCACAATTTGTTAAACAAACGTTTCTTTTATCATCGTGTGTATGAAGTAGAAGCTTTTTTTTTACTTAAAATTTTGTATCTTCCAAACTGATTCAGAAACTAAATGTAACACACGTTAGAGGCTGGTTAGACTTTCATTTCAAATTACTAAAGATTACAGATCAGGTTCAAGTTGCCAGTTTCTACTGGTCACTTTTTATTTATAGTCACACAAATCTATTGAGACATTAATAGGATTACAGCCAAATATATTGTTAACAGTAAAATTACCCAAACAAAGATTCAACGTATTCTAATCATTAACTGATTCAGTTCTTTCCAGTATAAAATTACTACACTACATCCTTCTAGTTATTTCATTACATGAAAGTAGCTTCATTTTTTTAAATCACTTGTTACGATCCAAAGAGTTACCTTACTTGATTGATAGTTATAGATTAATAGTTTTACGACTTGCATCTTTAACTATATGTACTTCCACAGAGTCCCCCCAAAAGTACTCCAAAATTAAGAATAACAAATATTTTAATTTCTTGCTTCTGTAATTTATGCACACATTTTAGAGACATCATGACAGTACAAATTTTGACATTAAGTGTCCCTTATGTGACATTATTTTAGTGTCTAGTGATTGAAAGACAACACGCTACTGAAGAGTGCTGTAAGTGATTAAAACAGGTAACCCATATAGACAGCCTTTGACTGCCTTTTAGGGGAAGTTATATAATACCTGTTATTCGAGTTTGTTCATATAACGACCCTTGACGGAGAAATCCTGGAAACCTGCTTGGTCCCGGAGAAGGAATTTCCATTAGGATTTCTGCCTTTACACCCCATGTTTCTAGAGAGAAATCAAAGTTAAAGTCTTCTTAACTAGTTCATGTGATGTAGTCTAAAAGCAAAATGGACAATCCAAATTTAAAACAAAAATAAAAAAATGGCATCTATGATGTAATAGCTGGTGCACTATTAGTTGCACACTGGCAACAAAGACAATATAAAGGACTTATTATAACTGGACAGAACAACAAATATGTTGAGAAAAATCTTTTTTTTATTAACATGTTTTAGAACATCTTAAACTGTTTGATCACCTAAACTAAATTAAAACATCTTAAAACCAGTTCTTACCATTCATATCCCTAAACTTAAGGTTAGTTCAACAATGTCAAGTAATAAATTGCTTTATTCTGTTTTACCTGTTTATGTTTTACAGCTAATTTACACAATGTCTTTATGTAGAAAAATTTCAAAATCAATTCCTGATGAAAACTGTTTTATAATGTAAAGCACAGGAAGAAAGAAATGGTTTGGATTTTATTCTCTCAAAAATATTTCAGTTAAGCGTTTCATACCTACACTACATGGAGTACCCATCTACAGAATGGGCGAAGTAAAAACTTGTTTATAATAAATAATAGGAAATCGTGCTTCTGTTTTTATTTTTGGTTAACATAATAAACATTATAATTACAGTAAAAATACACAAAGGTAGCAACATTGGAGAGAAAGGCCTACTGTTTAAAAATTCTATCAATGACCTTTTTCAAGCCATCTTGTGTCACTGTGTCAAGTTGGATGATGAATCAAGAAATATGAAAACATACAAGGAACAGATGGTTGAAAGGTGCAAACAAACAAACAAAGAGAATATGTGGAATTGCTAGGGGCCATCTATAAATATCCCTCTTCTATAATTGCAGCTTTTCATAGTTCTCTCTTCACTGTCACTAAACTGAAACATTACAATACATGAACATGGGGAGGTTCTCACCATGATCTCTTGCATGTTGTCTGATATTTTCTGTCCACTGTGCATGGTCCAGGTCACTATCTGCTGCTAGTATCTGTTCGTGTGCTTTCCCATTAACCACGTTTACAAGCCTAAAGCTTCGAGGATAAGCACAGGATGCAACTTCTGTCCGTAGTCTGGTATCCTTCAAATGTAAACTAATCGTTACATTTTAAAACTTACATTATATAACATTTAAGCTCAATTATTTTAATTTATTTATTTACTACTATAACATATTTTAGGTTTAGTATAAACAACATATTCCACTTACTGACAAAAAAAACAACATATTCCACTTACTGACAAAAAAACAACAACAGAGCACTGCTAAAAAATGTATTTCAAGACAGCAAGAAGGTTGAAATGTTGTTCTTTTCTTTATTTTAATAAAAGTTTTAATACTCATACCAGCCATCTTAAGATACATTTTTAGTTCATGTAGGTTTCTCGTCATCATGAAGAGCATTAAGAAGTTAAACAGTTAAGAAGTACAAGCAAGATATCTTAGACACTTTGTATCAAACTAGGAAAATATGTTTCACTAACATTCTGAGGTTCTTGTTTGGTAGCTTTAATATAGCTAGAGCTGTAACCTTTGTTAAAGGCATAAATCTGGTGTTGAAATACAAGTAAACTTGTTTAAATTTCCTAGAACTAAGAGTGTGTAAATTATTTAACATGCTTTTAATTAGAAACAAATCATGCTCTTAAAACATGTAGTTGATTTTCCAGATATACCAAGATTTATATGATACATATAAAAATACCATAGCATGTACATATTTTAACCACTTCACATAAAGGGTCAAGTTATATTGTGGAATAGCATATGTCAGGAATACATTTTGACATTGTTTGATATTTTACAAGTGGTGTGATGCTACAGAAATCAGACTAGAAACGAGTAAATAACAATCCTTAACAATATAATGTTTACATTCACTACAATCATAAAGATGCATTTATATTGAAGGTTTAGAATTCCCTTATACTTAATGATAAGAAAACAATAAAGGATGAACTCTAAGCAGAAGAGCCATCTAAGAAACAACAAAAATTCATACCCCAGACTCAGTAAGAAAAATACAGAACCATTTTAATAGCGAGATTTTATGAACATACAAATCAATAGCAAGAGCCATTAACATGCCCCAGAAAACAGCACGAGTCATACGAATAAAAATAACATGCCCCAGAAAACAGCACGAATCATACGAAGAAAAATGGCATGCCCCAGAAAACAGCATGAGGCATACGAATAAAAATAATGTTCTTGAAAAATTATGAGTTGCTTCTAGAACATGCCCATTTAATCATCACATCTCAAGCAGTTAGAGACTGGAATGTTGAAATAGACCCTGGTTTACCACTGTCCTTGTACATTAAGTGGATCATGGAAAGTATGCAGGGAGGAGAAGTGTACATTGAAGTAAACAGCCTTAAAACAGACTTCTGCAATTGACATTATGCTGCAAGGCTATTGTCAGGATGCACAGCCACAAGATACAGTATGACTGGATGTTGTTACATGGTCTGTAACAAATAGGTTAGGCTCCAAAGTCAATGTATTCAATCTCTTTTTATTACATACTAATTCTAGGGTATAATAAACCTTTCAGTTTTTATGTCACTGTTAACTAAAGGCATTTTTCCAAAGTGTATGCAATTAGAGTAGAGCTAATAATTTGAAACTAAGCATTTTAATCTACTTTTTTATGAATGAAAATAAGTAAGTACCACAACACAACATCTTAATGTGCATTGTAGCTCACCACTTAACTCTCTTGTTTCAATAAAAGACAAGGGCTTGCAAGGGATTCCCTGTTTACAGAGGTGGCAAAAGTTCAGGAAACTTTTTATTAAATCATTTTAATTTATTAAGCTAATCAAACAGTTTTGAAGAATGACGATGGAAGTAAAACAAACATAACACTGATATAACCTACACTGCTGACTTACAAGAAAAACTATTTATTAGTTCTACTGCACATGTTGTTACATGTAATGTTGAATAAATACTAAATGCTCTAGCTGGTTGATTACTGCTCTGTAATATGGGTACCACAAAAAGAAATTGAATCAAAATTCCTACTTCAGCAACAAAGTGGTAATCTGATAATTTAACAAAGAAACTGTAATGAATCAATTGAAACACTTGTATAAAAATGTTGCAGATTACTTGAACACAATGGATTATACAACCAATGTGCAAATCTTAAGTTTTAATTACAAAAAGACAAAACCAGCAAAAATCAAGGTTCAAATGTAAAGGTTAGCTAGCTAGCAACTACTTGTTACAGTATAATGCACCACAATGACCTGTAAGAAATCAAAACTTGGATTTTGTTGTGTTAAGTCCATAAACTTACTGCTGGCCCAATGGAGGAAAATTTCATATGTAAAATTTGGGGTGAAAGGTAATACATTTTAGTGACCTCTTACGATGATTTACTAATGAAAGATCATTTTAAGAGCACACTAAAATGTATGATCAATTAGCAAGATCCATGTACACCTCCAACTGATGAAACAATAACCTTATTAATTATCTCTAAACTTAAGAACATTGGTACAATCAAGACAATAGGAAGCCATCCATCAGATAAAAGCCAAAACTTCATTCACAAAGAAAAACTATCCAACAAAACTAACAAGATACCAGGAGCAGCATGGCTCAGTTGCTTCACGCTCCTAAATCAGAGGGCTAGCAAGTTTGAAACTGATCTGTCATGCTGCTATGTCTTTGAGCAAGACACTTTACCGACTTGCATCAGTTTACCAAGTTGTATGATAGGTATCTAAATGTTAGACAGGGGTTAACCTGCAATAGACTGACAACCCATCTTGGGTGTACAGATCACCATTCTTGTCCACTTGTGCCATTGGTTCTGTAGTACAAAACAACTGGTTTCATAAGCTTTGGGCACAGAAAGGGTTGAACTATTTTTTAAATGTTAATGTAAGTCATTTTCAAAGTTTGTAACTTACAAGCTGAATAATAACTTTGTTAACAAGCAAACTTGAGCCAGTTCTTCTAAACCATCTCTCCTGATGTTCAAACTAACAAACATTTTAAAACTATACTCAAACATATCACTTTTAGGTTTATTGTTTGAATGTTAAGAAACTAGACACCTCTAATTTTCCTGTGTCTTAAAGTAAACAAGTCCTAAACTTTGATCCTATATTCAAAAATACAGATAAGCAAGCTGGTAATTTTCAAGACTAAGCTGATACAAAGCACAACTTGAGTAATGAATACACTTATTAATAAAAAAATATATTATACACACACTGAAAAGATTAGAAAGAATGGATAATTTATTAAGTATGCTCATCTCTTAAAATGAAAAAAAAATCTTGGGAGTTTTTACTTCTGCATTTTAATTCAAATTATAAATCTAAAATTAAATACTGTATAAAAAGACTTCTAATCTTAATTGTGCCTCAGTTGGATGTGGTTATTTATAAAGGCCACTGATCATACTCTAAGATAATTCTTCCATTTTAATCGAACACACAGTATCCATGGCCTCATGCATATTGTCTGGTTCATGTACCACTATCTCTTGGCTCAGCTTGTCACTGGTTTGTGCAGATTAAATATTATTGAACTAAGTCAGAGCCACTGATTTGGCTCAAACTCACAATGGCTCACCCAATTCTACTTCTACAGTGACATTTCTTACTTACCCTTCAAGTAGTTCATTTGTTCACTCAGTCCAACATGTTCACACATTTTCAGTAACAAGTGAACCATGACTACATATAACATCTTAGCCAGTACATAAGAAACTATGTATAACTGTATTATTGTATTCTTTACATAATTCATTAACAGTTGTTGCTGTTACAAGGAGTTACTTGAAACACCCAGCCTGTGTTATATCAGAACACAGTTATGTACTTTACTAAATTATTTACATAAAACAATGACACGAGGATAGTGTGATCCCAAATAAGATTACTTGATTGGATGTATATGCAACTTAGATCTATTTGTTTTCGGAATGTTGTATGTGGTCAGTTTCACTATTAGAGACCAAACAAAAACTTAGTGGATTTATCTTGTTATAATCTCGCCAAAAGCTGTTTTAGAAACTTCATATAAAATCTTACTCATTTAAAAGTTGCAAGTGTGTGGAAAACCTTCATAAATCATATACAAAATTTAAACAGTTGGAATACATTTTAGTTAATAACCAGGAATGTTATCTAGCAAGTGATAACTTCTAAATCAGGATAAGTTATGTCCTTAAAACTCAGATTAACTTGACCATCAGTATAGTGAAGTACGTGAGATGGAAAACCTACTTTTATTTTGTTGCAGTTCTGTTAACCAGTCATTTATTCTTTCTATAGTTTAGTTGAACTATGAATTTTTAGTTACACTGAAGTGCTGGTTCATCTTTACTCTAAATCACACTGAAATTGAGCATGTATGTAATTAAAACTGACATATGCTTTCCTGAGAAGTGATATATAGATATTGATGTCATGAAAGCTTATGTAAGTTAGGTTGTTACATGAGATGCAACCTCATGATCAAACCACTAAATAAAACCCCTTCCTTGATATTAAATGAGTTAGTTCATGGGACATATTGAGATCAAACTACAGTTGATTGTTACTTGGTATTATTATTGATTTTGAAGTGGTTTAATCTTGAAATGTTGTAATATCTAGAATTAGGTTTTCATCTTTTGTTTTTGTTTTCCTAATTATTTTGTTTATTAAAATTAAGAACACTGATTTTTTTTTTAATTACTGTTTGTATCATGTCTTGCACAGGTTTACTCTTTGTTTTTCGTAAATGATAAAATTTGTATTCCAATTTTCTGATTGTTTGAAAAGTTATTTATTTATTGTTGTTACAGTTTAATAAGTTGTACTTCTGTTCATCTATGGTTGTAGCAGCATAATGTTTTTGTCTACTACAAGATCAGACTACACTCTTTCATCAGCTGGGTTTGCTAACAGCATTTTCAACGATAATTCCAATAATTACTTATAAGGTTTGGTCAGCTTAGGAGATTTAGGTTAGTACTAAATACATATTTTATGTTAATAATGAAAGTAATCTTTATAATACAAGAATAACAAAAAACAAATCAAAATAACAAGTAAAGACAATCGATATACTAACTAACACATAACCAATACTGTTAGTGAAAGTAAACATAAAAAAGTAATACAGTATATATAAAGCATGTCAAGTTAGTAGCAGTAATTTTCCCATAGGACAGCATTGTTTATGAAAATACAAAATACCAAAAATCAACACCTGAACTGAGCAAAATACTGCAGCAATAGTAAGTACAATACAAAGGAAATAAAATACTAACATTATACGAAGTGTATTTAAAAACTTTTACCACTAGTTCCCTCTAAGAAATGGCTAGAAGTTGTAATAAATAGTTAAATTTTCTTTAAAATTGGAATGGAAACACAACAAGGATACAGACAAAATAATTTACTATTAAACAAATGCTTTCTCAAAAATATTTTCTCAACCCAAATGAGCCGTTTTTGCATATAAATTTCTCAACAAGTGGGTTTCTCGACATCACTGAAACCAAAGCTTTATTAGAATTGGATGGTACTTGTGATGGATGTTCAAAAAATTATGAATAATGAGAATAGAAACAACTACATACAATTATGAAACATTAAACAAGTGTTAAATTTCTTAGGGTGGAAAAAAGTATATGCCTACCTTGTTCACTGGGATAACCAAGATAGGTGACATGCAATAGAAGTCTTCAGCCTTTGGCCAAAATGATAGCTTCAGGTTTTTTAATGAACACCAGAGCCTTCGACATCCACTGATATTTCCCACTTGCTGGAAAAACCACAAAATATTAAATAATATGGTAATACCAGTAATTTTATAAAATGCAGTCTAGATTACATACTCATATTTATAAATTTATCTTTCTAAATAGAAACAGAATTAAAGCACAAAAAAATTGTCATAATTACATTCAGAAAAAAACGTCTCACAATGAACATGAAACAAGCAAATTCATGTTGTTCGTGAAAAACAAACTTTGTTTAGATTTTTATTTGAGTCAGTTTTATATATTTTACAAACATTTAAATAAGATTTTTCCTATACTGAACTGGAAACTGAAACAAGAAATATATTTGCTTGTAGTACACAGCCAAGTTAAAAAAATAATGTCTTTCCAAGTTAAGGTAACTTGGAGGGTTTAAATACACACAAATTTTAATATTCTGTGATGATGAGAAAACCCACTTGTAGAGAAAATTATATATTTAAAAATGGCTGGTATGGATAGAGAAAGCACTAATAGAGGAGCTAACAATGTTTCAACCTTCTTCAGTCATTGTCAGGTTCACAAAGAAACTTAGATGCTAAACATAAGTAGCTTCAACCTCTATTTGGATCTGGACAGGTACAAAAGTGCAATAAACATAATGTACACAATCATGTTTAATATTAACTACAGTACTATTTATTTAGTGTGTTACTATGGTAATAGAGAACATCAAAAAATCTGTATCACTTAAATAGTTTTGTTTTTTTAAAAACACACAATTCATTAACACTTCAAAAAACAATATGCAACTGTTCTGTTAGTGGACATTAAAAATACAATATGCAACTGTTCTGTTAGTGGACATTAAAAATACAATATGCAACTGTTCTGTTAGTGGATATTAAAAAAACAATATGCAACTGTTCTGTTAGTGGATATTAAAAATACAATATGCAACTGTTCTGTTAGTGGATATTAAAAATGCTAAAACAGATAAATAGTGTTTTTTAGCCCAAGTTTGATATAAGAAAGCATGTTACTATTTATTATAATTTAAAAATTCATAATGAAAGCTAACATCTAGCTAATGCAGGTTATTATGTATAATCAAAAACACATTAAGTGTGAAAAAACCAAAAAGGTGCAGCCAAACTGGTAGCTACAGTTAAAACATTAATAAGTTTACACCAAAAACTGATTCATTGCTTAGTCAGGCAATATTTTTTTTGTTAAATTTTGGCCACGATAGTGATGGGTAAAACAAAATATGCAGTCTCGCTAACTAATGAATATTTGTTATGAAATTCTTATCAAATGTTATAACTGTAACTATCAGTTGGGCAGTGAATTTTCATTTCTTTCCTTTCAGTCGTACAGTCAATCATTTTTGACCAATTTTTTTTCCCTCCCTAAGATGTTGTTAAATTAGATATCACAACTTTTTGTCAATACACATCAACAAACCACAGCAAGTAAGAAAGTGACACTTGACAGTGATCATCACTGCCTTTAGGATTGGAATCATATTATTCAGAATAAAACCTACACTTAACACAACCAACCAGCTTCTTTAAAATATATGGTGGTAGTTTTCCTCTCTAAAACAGTGTTAATAGTTTCCTTTATAGCAATGTCATGGGCACTAGGTTAATACCTTCATAGTAAACTGTTAAAATAAAGATATCTGAATATTTTATAACAGGTGAAGTTACATGGTACTGAAATAATTTGAGTTATTTTATTGTACACTTACACTAACAACCCCAAGGAAACCAGAAAGTCTCTCTTCAGAAATAAAATCAGGTTGTATAGCAAGTCGACAACAGAACTGTCCAAAGAAAGGTAACTGATGCTGAGAGGATTCCAGCGTTTCCAACATCAGATCATGAGTTTTAACTTCATCATCAGTGTCATCTACACACAGCGTGCCATGAGCCACAAGCTCAAATTTAGGCCCACTGAAAGTACAGAATAATGAAGTCAATCTATAATCTTCCTTTGTGTTTATAAGTAATGTTTCGTTAATTTAGGAGGTAAAACTATATTTCATATATTATGAAAATAGATTACATGAATGATTATGAAAAACAATTACCTTACACCAATTTTGTTAACTTCAAAATTTCAGTTAGTCTGTTTTATAATTTATTATGAATTCAAGGAATTAGGAAACTATTAAACTGTGAAATCAAGCACGACTAAATCGGACAGACAAGTTGAAGTTACTAATACTGAGTGTATGTGTGATATAAATAATACACAAATATGAAAATAAAGTAGACAAACATTTGGATAAAACAACTAGAAATGTCAAACAAGCAGTATTTGTTATCTAATGTCTGAATGATACAATTTTTTAACTTCTCTAATTACATACTAAATAAAACACCAGCATAATCTTAAACTCACATTCTTTTCTTAGAAATTAAATTACACTCGCACACAAATTTTTAAGAACTATTCCATATTCAGAAGCAAAATTCATGGTGTATTAGAATTATAAATCCTTTAAGAGCATTAAAAATTGAGTAAGTGGAATAGTTCTCTCTCTCTCTCTCTCTCTTCAACAATTACAATTCTAAGTTTCTAAACTTGGCAAAGAAGAATTAGTAATGATAAAAATATTTATAAAGATGAAGTACTTATAATGGAAATAGTAGCCATAATGAATAAAGCAGGTAACATAAAAATAGAGTAGTAAATGATATATGTCAAAATTTGTGAAGTTACATCAATTATATTACAGAATTAGTAACAAAAGGTTATCAAATGGTTAAAGTTTTACATTGTCTAGCTTGATCTATAGTTTCTAATACAAAACACAATAAACTGTTTTATATGTTTATCAAGATAACAAATATAATGACCACTATATTTATCAGGTTAATACTTTACTCAACTGAATAGCATGTTGAATTGTTGTGCTTACAAAAACTCTAGTATGTATGAATATCCACAAAGAAAGTTGATAACTTTAAAATGGTTCTTAAAATAAAAATAATGGCTTATAAAATAACACTGTTGGTAACACCATACGTGATCATTTGAATAGTTAATAATTCTAAAAATATCTTTATGAATATTGTTTCCATATACTGGAAAACACACATTAATTGTGAAAGAAAAAAAAAATTGTTTATAAACCTTTCACAGAACTTTGACATATTGAATTTAGTCATTTTTAAACCTGAACATACATTATGAAGCCATTTTTTTTTTACTCACTACTGAGAAAATGAATTTAATACCTAGATGAAATTCTAAGGATATTACGTCAATTCCTAAGTTGCTCGAAACACGCATAAGAGAACATAAAAATCTAACAATAAATCATGTAAATATAATGAAGCATTCAGTGAATGTGACACAGCTATTTATCATAGCTTCTTCAACATTCTTGTAAAGGAAAGTAATGAGAAAAGTTTGTATAAAGAAAAACTTCTGATTTATAGATTACAGCTATGACTCGATGAAGATGGCTAACTTTCATAATTCAAATTCAAAGTGAGCTTCATTAATCTGTTAACATCAATTAAAAAGTAAACCTCACGTCAGAAAAGTAAGCAGCAATTATTGATCAACATAAATAATGCCAGCTATCCAAATTGTTTTTCACATAAAATATAACTTATTTTATGAAAAAATACCTACCACCCCTAAAATTATCATCTTTTTGAAACATTCAGATAAATTGTTACAACAAACAAACACTAATTTTTTCAGATACAATCTTTTCAAATTGTTTGGCAAAAATCAGAATGCAAAAAACATCCTTCCAGCGTTTATCATTTCACTAAAATATTCATATAAAGATTAGCAAGGAAAACAATAAATAGTTAATTAAAAATACATACATGTCAATGGAGTTCAATTCATCTTTCTGAAATACAAAAAGAAAAACAGTATTACATAAAAAACAATATTTAATTAGTTTTGGTCAAATCACAAGACTTTTTAACAAGATATCCGGATAAATGTGAGACCAGTCTTGGGACATTCATTAATGTAGTTTCAAACACAATTAGAAGTTTCAGTTTTTAAAGACAAATAATTTATGAAATAGACAGCTACTTTATGTACACTTTAATATATACAATAGTTGTTTACACCTTAGCAAATATTTTATTTAATAACTAAAAAAAAAAGGTACTTGAAAGTACTAGACATGTACTTTCAGAAACCTCATAACCACACTTCAAAAACTTTCCTTAGCAGAAGTGAGAAAACAAAAACCCAGGAAAAACATTCGCCCTCAACTTATTACAAAATCTACTTATTAATAACAGTATCAAAGTCCCCAGTTCATTATAATTTACAACATCTGTAAGCACTAGGCAACCCTGACAGAATGCCCTACCTCAAACTATAAACACTAACCAACTTTTAAAGAATGTCTCATCTAAAACTAAACCTTCATTCTTCCACAGACTTCAGATATCTTTTACTTGTTACCACCAGGTGATAAAGCTATAATTCACTGTTGAATGTTTATTGGCAAGACATCTGATAAATTATTTTACAAAGTGACAGACTAATTTACATACAACTACGAACATCGTGACAAATACTTCAGCACCACCCAGTGTTAGTCGTTTTTTTATCATTACAAGAATAGTGTTTCAATTAATTCTAAGGAGAAGTGAGCTTGTATAAACAAACTCAACAGACAGCTCACCTAAACAATAAGGGAAAAAGGTATAGAAAATATAAAAACCATAATAAACACCTAACAGAAAACAACAGAATACCACATGTAAAACAGTTATCACATTTCATCCACTGGCAAACGGATCAAGCCTTAAGTACAAAAATGTAGTCACATCATGGTTAGTCTACAGTATAATAAATGGCAAGAAGTTTTCCAAGGTTTAAAGTGGCACACAATAAGTACTAGCTCATCCATCAAAAGACTTTCCAACACAGATGCTTAAACTAGAGACAATAAAATGGAATTTTTTTACGTGTAAAATATATTTTTAGTCATATCCATCACAAACTTTAATAAATTAGGTTATTATCAGTAAGTAAAATATAATAAGTGAACAATTGAGTTACAATATACTTCTAGTTAGTAAAGCTAACTAATATGGTTAGCACATACATGCAGATGTTGAAACAAAAAGGAAATGGACAACTTTTCCTTGTTTTGATGTCATTTTTAATATCTTGCTATTTTCGTTTTTGTGACCACTGGTTATCAAACACCATTATTTTCACTGGCTGTTCAGTTGAGTAGCAATCAAGTATGAAATACATGTTGCATAAGAAAAGCTTGTGAACAGTTACTGTCAACAGATTGGTGGAAAAAACAACTGAACAAGTTTGTGAAATGCAACAAACATCAGACTATAACTTAACTGAACAATTTCTTCAGTATTATATAAAGGGTTCTACTATCTACAGCAGTACCATCAAAACTAGTATGTGACAACTTGAAACCACTTTGTAAACAATGTATTTCAGGAGCAAACAGTGCTGTACTTAAAAGCACAAACTGTAAAGAGAGAGAGAGAACACAGATGTGGTCTAATGAGTGAAGTATCTCTTCCAAGGTTATAAAATCCACCATGTTAGTTTTGTCAGACACTGGCTTCAACCATCTTCTTTGGCCAGCAGAATCACTTTATCTCATTGTAATTGCATATCTGTGGAATGAAGCTGAATGTTGCATTTTCTGCCATATCTCTCAGCTAACATTTGTAAATTAATTGTACAGCATTTTCCTTACAGAATAGGGTATTTGGACCACACATCTTAATGAGGCTATACCTCAATAAGTTTGTGCTATTAACATGTAAAGCTTAATACTCAGTGGTAGTCCTAGTAAAGTGGACAGTGAGTGCAATGCTTAATGTACATGAACCTAGGAACAACATCTATTGATAGCGAACAAAATAAAATCAGCACATAAATTTCAAAGCTTTTTGTTTTATGCCTATCAGTCATTAAATTATATTTAATATTTTTTTACTTTTCACAGTGTAACTAATTAGAGTTTGGTGATTAGTGATATTTGATAATCTATTAAATGTTGGGCTCACTTGCCAATTATCTCAAACTAATACATTATTTTTACAAGACTTGGACAGTTTGAATCACAAACAATAAATTTTAAGTTCATTATTTTGTGGAGGTACAATACTAATTGTTTAACCTTGACAAAACTGAATTAACTGAAAATAATAATGAAAAATAAAAATGACAACATTTTAACTATGCAAATATTTAGAATAACAAATGCATAACTGGAAACACAAATTTAGGTTCATTAGTTCATCACTTTACATGACATTAACCAATGCTTGCTGGTAATCGATTTTGCCAATTAAATAGAGTTGATTGCTAAGCTCTACCAATTATTGATAAGAAATTCATGTTTTAAGCTTCAAAATTAAAAAACCTTCTTATTCTACATTCATTTTGAAAATAACTTTGCAAACAACAACAATTCATATCATTTTATATTTGTGACATTTAGAAAAACATTACAAAGCAGAAAAAATAATTTTATGACAAACTTAACTTACAACAGATGCTGCGAGTTTCCTACCAATCGTCCTGCTAACAGAACTGGATATTTTCTTCTTGATTCGACTGGGAGTGCTTGCAATACTCAAGTCATCATGAAATATGTGAGAGTAAATTTCCAATCGAAATTCAAAATTTGCTGGTACTTGGTTGCTGTCAAAGATAACTTCCATTGTTAGAAAGGTGGTTTCAAGCAATTCTGTAACTTCAGTAATAAAAACCAAATGTAACCAAGGTTTGCTGGTTAACCTCTTTTTGTGCCAGGCTTTCTTTGGAAATGAACTCAAATTATTATTGTTTTCTTTTTGATTGCCTAAACTAGTATATTAATGAAATCAAAGTGCTTTCACAGTATGCTATTAAAATTTTGCACAAAATATATCTGATAAACAAAGGTCATGTATCTGGTCTTATGTGTGACATGTGTTACTTCAATGAAACTACAGTTAAGAACGGGACTGCTTCTGCCAGTGTTTATGATAAATAAACAAGTCCAACAGAGATCAACATAGAAGCATTCAAAATGCCATCTAGTGAGTGCACACTATAACACAAGATGACATGCAAATAATTAAAAAAAATACGAGAAATGTTTTGCTCAAATGAACTAAAAAACCAGTGGTTGGTCAAACAAGTATGATATACTACTTAATGGAAAAACACAATTCAGTCAGCTGAGTGTACCAGAGATGTTATTTACTTTAATGTAACCAGTTAATTATTTCACTTGACTAGGATGAAAACTTTGTGGGAGTTAATAATTAATAAGCAAATAAAGTTAGGTCAAACAGCTTTAAAATGTGAATTTTGTGCTAAATAATTACTTCATATTACACGTCATTGTCTCAAACTAAAAGATACATTGTTTCAAAATGGAACATTTTAAGCACTTACAGCCAAAACAAGCAAAATTTAAGTTACACATACAATTATTTGAGGTCTATGTTTATATCTGATCCAATACTTCAACAATACAACATTAAAAACATTTACGAGAAGGTACAACTACAATATCAACATTACAATGTTTTTTAATTTACTTATTGATTAAGTACATTTTATTACAAACTACAGCTTTACGGTAAGAAAGATTTATTTTTAGAACAGGTACAACATTTCGATCACTAGTACAGTAATTCTCAAGTTCACAAGTGTTAACAGTTTGGAGCTTTCTTTATTGTAGATGTTCCAAAAACAAATCTTACTTATCGTAAAAGCTTAAAAGCTGTAACTTGTATTAAAAAAAACTTTTTTTTTTGTCTTTAGAAGATACAAAAAAACAGCAGATGATGATAAATATTAAACACCATATTCATTGGATTTCTGGAATATAAATACACATAATACTCCTCACAATAAAAACAAACAAAAAGAAATTGTACACCATCTTGATATTTCTATTTATTACTTACATAAAAACATGATGCACATCATGAAGAAAGATGGGATACTCACAAGATTCCCATGTCATCAAAACAAATATCAGTCATACTTCTATCAACATTATTTATCAGGGCTGTGTCGTATATTTCTGTACCAATCTTCAATAGGCAGAAAACTGAAAATTTCCTGTGGTCTCCCTTGTTTTTAAAATGATCACTGTCTTTCCAAATAAGTGGTATTCTGATATCTACAAAGTCAAAACAAAGATATTCTATAGTTTTTACTGGATATAGAAACTAAATAATCATACATTAAGAACTAAAGTACTGAAAACTTAAACTGCTGAAAGTGGAAACTACACATAAAATGTTCTAAGTTACCAAAGAATTAAGTTTGTGGTATTATACCATATCAACAATCCAACACTAGTTAGATACAATGACAGAACAAGGATGAATAAATACCATTTGAATATTATCATTATATATAGTCATACACACACACACACACACACACACATTTTCACTATTAGTAACCTTAATTATTGAGAAAAAACCGTTCATTTTACGTCAGTGTAATATCAGCCTATCTGTAATGCCACACAAACCTAACAAACTCAAGTTGTTTGATAACAACTTTAAGAACACTGACATCTTAAAAAAACAAAAGAAAATAGTCAAATTTAATGGCAAGATGGGTTTATCATACATATGCATTTGTCCTTAATCAGAATTATTTCTCTATTTGGACATCTCTTGAGGGGGCACATGCATTCCAAATCAACAGCTTTAGCTGTGAAAATTCTTCAGATACAGAAGTTGAGCATGAAGATCAGTTAGTGACTTTGGACTTCTTGTGGTTTTAATCTTACACAAGTAAGAATCTGGGTGTTTTCGAGCTTCAGTTTCATTTCTTTGTTCTTGTTTGAATTTTTTACTCGTTTCAAGAATAATCAAAAGTTCTGTTTCATCTTACGTTTCTTTACGGTCGTTTGAATTTTTTTTTAAAACTAATTATTAAAGTTCCTTCATTTGAGTATTTTGATCTTCCGTGATTATGCGAAAAAGAAACAAACTAAACCCTCTTCATATTTGTTGATGTTAACTTATATTTAACTTCTTTTTTTCTTATTCTCAACATTACATATCTCAACATATAGATGGCGTAATGTCTGTTTATTTCTGTCACAGCTAATGCCTCGCATGCAGGAGTAAAAATAGAAGCTTCATTTCGATATGTCACACTCCTTAGACAAGATACTTTTATGTGCAACAGCTCAGCTGAGAACATTTTTTCCCCAAGATAAAAACATGAACATGTATCTTATTAGAGGGAAACATTTACATTATTTTTAATTTCACTTCTTGCTTTTGCTAAGAAAGCAACAGGTAATCAGAACTTAAGTCTGAAAACTAAAAATCACTAACACAGAATTTTGAAAAACTTGCTACACATGATTTTAGAAGTATAAAATAAACTTGACAGTTAAACATCATACGTACCTGATACTGCAACTCGAGCTGTGCTTGGGGATACTCGATTTGAACTGAAAAACAAACGTGAAAAAACAGGTATAACTGCTATTTAAAATTAGGTTATATTCTTGTGTAAAATCAATATTTCTTCCAGATTGTTTTTATGTTATTATTTAGACATTTATTTTAGCAAGTGTGGCCAAATGCTATTTAAATACATTATATTCTGAATTAAAACATGTACATATTCAGTGCCTAAGTACAATTATTATCAAATTCATGTTTAAATGTCAAAGTTCATTGCACACAACTATTTTAATAAACTAATATAAATCCTAAGAATGCTTCCCTAGGATTAACTTCAGAAACACAATTTTTTTCTGCACGTGTTTTGTCATAATTATTTTTCACGATTTCCGAATACTTATCACCATACCTTACAAAACTTCAATTCTCTTAATTTTGTGGATAATAATATAGCTTGGACTAGTTTTCAGCCAAAGAGACAAATGTTATCTGATGCTGTCACCATCTCTTGAGTAAATTGGGACTTTCAACCAGACACTGTCAATATTTGCTCTAATTTAAGGAGTTAAGAAAAGCAACATCGACATAACCCAGATGTCTCTCGTGTCTAACAGTATATTTCAACATTCTTCTATTTACTCTTGTAGCTGGAAACTAAACTCTTATTCTTTTTTTATTCTTTGATTTTTGAAAACAATTAAACGAAGTCTTGTCATTTTAACATTTCAGGCTTATACTACCCCTGACAAATAAAGCCTGTTAGCAGCACCTGTTGTCTACACAGCAACTTTAAGGTGACTAGCAAGATTAATTATCACACTTTTGCACTGACAACAAGGGACCATTTAGTCATTCAAGGCTTCCTTTGGCCCTCCACCCTCAAGAAAAGTAACATTTAAAGTAACCCATTACTTTTCAGGAAACCATCAATCCACGCTTCAAACTGATGTGACGTGCCAATCTCTACCATTGCTTGTGGCGGTTCGTTCCATCGACCAATCACTTTGTAAGAAAAATATAACTGTCTCAAATGGAGTCTAACTTGTCTTTTTCAGATCTTAAATTGCATCTTGGAATGGATGGTTCAGAGTTAAGTAGGAAAGGGTATGGCACTTTGCAAGGGCTATTAACTCAACTGTAAGGAACATTTTCAAACTAGGACAAGATAGTGGTGAGGGCAAAGATAAACTAAATGAAACAAAATTGAGATGTACAGGAAAGAGTTCAGCATAGAAAATCAGCATAAGAATAGGCTTAACTGTTATGCTAGAAATATATGAAGTTAAATAGACAACTATAAAGGCAGTAGTAGGAAAAGAAGGTTTTAATATAATAGGAATAACTGAAACATGGTTAAATGTAGATTTTTTTATGACAGAAATTTCTTTGAAATATGTATTTACAGGTTATTTAATAGGGATATAGTAGTAAAGAGATGAGTGGCTGTGTATGTAAAGTGTAGTTACATCTTGTTGAAGTTGAGGATATTAAAGATAACAACAAGAAGATTGAATTTATTTGGGTTTCTGTTAGTGGATATATAGAGAGAAAGCTTGTAGTTGGAATTTGTTACAGATCATCTGATGGAAGTGATGAAATTACTGAGAAACTTTATAGTGAGACTATGATCTCAGCTGTTAACAGAGTCATAATTATGGATGATTTTAATTTCAGACTATTGATTGGAAAATGCTAGTGTCAAACAACAAAAGTGAAAGGTTTCTGGAAACTGTTCATGATAGATTTCTTCACCAATTGGTCAAGGAACCTACTAAAAGTAACACTATTTTAGATTTATTGTTAACCTCTAAAACAGAAATGGTTGAGAGGGTGGAAACACTTGGATACAAATTATCATTGCTGTATTAGGTTTGCTGTTTTGCTGCATATGGAAATGAGGAATAATAATATTTTGAATCCAAATTTCAAAAAATCAAATTTTGAAAGAATGTGACAAGAATTATCTGTTGTGAACTGGGCAACTGTTATTTTGAGACACTAAGCAAATGTGGAAAATGTTTCAATATTCAAAACCAATATATTCTTGACAGAAAGAAAACAAAAATTAACAGTGATGATTTTATACAGTACATTAGGGGTAAACAAAATGTTAGGATGGGGGTAGGACCCATGAGGGATGATAAAAGATGACTGATGATTATGAAATACCTAGATTATTAACTTGTGTTTTTTCTTCAGATTTTTCTAATGAAGACTTAACCTGTTCTTCATCTTGAGCAACTGAAAAGTGAAAACAAAGTTGAACAAGACAGCTGTATAAATTCTGAGGTTGTTAAAATAAACTTGGGAAGTTTGAAGAATGATAAGGTTCCTAAGCTAGATAAAATTTCCTCGAGGGTTTTAAAGGAAGGCAAGGACTGGATATGTAAGCCACTTACCACAATACAAGTTCTTGAATAGTGGACAAGTAATAACAGATTGGAAATTAGCTAATGTCACTCTTATCTTCAAGACAGGTAATGAAAGTTGTCTCAGTAATTATAGACCCACTAGTCTTGCATCAGTTGTGGGAAAACTTTTGAAAAGTCTGATAAAAGACAATGTGCAAAGTCATTTAACAAAGTTTAGAATTTGATCGAATATTCAACATGGTTTGATTATGGGAAAAGCTTGCCATACAAATCTTTTCACATAATTTGAAAATATTACTACACATATAGACAAGGGTAAAGGTGTAGATTTGATGCGTTTGGCTTTTCATAAAGCATTTAACAAAGTACCACATAAAAGGCTTGTAAAGAAACTTCTATAGGTATGGAAGATAAGTTAACAGATTGGAAGAAAGATGAGGATTGTTATAAAAAGAGTTCAGTTAAATTGGATTAATGCTACAAGTGTGGTACCCCATGAATCAGTCTTAGGACATAGATGAAAAAATGGTTGATAAGTTACTTAAATTTACTAATGATATTAAGGTCTTGGGTTTTGCTGGCTAAGAAGAGGATGCTGGTGATTTACAAAAGGATTTAGATCACTTGAAGAGTTGGGTGAATAAATGGCAGATGGATTTTAATTATAATAAATGTAAGATAATGCACATTGGCTATCATAATTTGAATTATAAATATAATATAGATGGAAATAACCTTAACAGTGTCATGAAAAGAAATATCTTGGTGTAACAGTTTATCAGTCTCTAGAGCCATCCAAACAGCATGCTGTTGCTAGTGGTACAGCAAACAGGATTTCAGGTTATATCTAAATAAATGTTTAAATACAAGTTTAAAGATGTTATGATTTCATTGTGCAGGTCACTAGTTAAACCACATCTAGAATATTGCATTCAGTCTTGAGCTCTTTACATTAGGAAAGACATTGAACTATTCAGAAGAGTTCATAGGAAAGATAATAACGTGGTACCTAGGATAGAAGGGTTGTCTCATGAGGAGAGATTAAGATCCTTAAAATTGTGTTCTCTTTGGAAACAGAAGATCTAGAGGGGAACCAAGTGTTTAAAACTGAAAGGAACTGATAACATCAATGAAAACATTTTTCATACTTAACAGGAAGAATAATAGAACTAAGGGGCACAAATAGAGATTTAGACAACGTAAAACACCTGTTCAGCTAAGAATTTTATTTCTCAAATAGGGTGACTGGCCTATGGCTGCCTCCAGATGTTGCTGATGCCATATATTTGAGCAAGTTCAGAAAAAAAAAAACGCTTGATAGATATATGAATGGTAAGGACTGATTTAAACTTTTTTAAATTTATTTATTTACTTAATAGTTTTAGTTTGGCTTAAGGTAATGCAACAGCAGAGATGGACCAATGGGTCCCTTTATGGTCCCTAACCATTATGTTATTTTATCGTCCTATTAACTTCAGAATATGGCATAAAGAGATCAAAAAGCCTTTATCCAACTGACTCCTCAAGTAACCTTGTAAACATTAATAAAAGAACCTCTTGTTTTTTGCTTACAAACAGAATAAGTTGTAAGGTTCTTAACTCACCTCTGTTGAATAACTATCATTAGAAACATCTTAGTTGCATTTCATTGAATGCTTTGAAGTCAACATCTTACTTGATATATATGTAGACCAGAACTGTACACATATTCCAAGTAATGACTACACAGTGATCTGTAGACACAACTGCCTCTTTTGATTTATAAATCAATGTATCTATCAATATACAGTTCCTAAAATTCTAGTAGCTTGATTGACTGTAGCAGTAAAGTGGCGTGAGTGATTTATCCACCACTACGTCAATATTTTTCTTCCAGTCATGCTATTCAGTGGTTTCTCAAGTACACTAAAAGTCGGCTCTAAACTTTTGTTCTTCTTACCGATATACAAGCATACTTACCACCAGGCCATACCTTTTTCAGATATATTACCGTTAATTACGTTTGATTTTCGAGCTCTTACTAACAAACATTCTTATACAATTTTTGTGAATGTTTAATTAATATTTCTTAAAAAGATATATTAGATAAATACTGGCAAATATGTTTATTAACTTTACTGAACTAATAATATTGCATAACTTGATTTTACTACTCTAGCGACAGAATCAGGAAACTTGTGGTATGCCCTTGACACTGCTATAACCTGTTCTATCCTTGGTTCGATTCTTTTGGATTAGTTGACAAAATTATACCAAGTACAATTTGCATACTAATGATAAATTAGTTTTTCTTCTATAACATCTGATACAGGCTATGTTCATACTGTCTGAATAGAATCTGCAGGCATAAGTTCAAATGCGACATTTCAACAGAATATTTCTCGCTCGCTGTTGTGTAAATTGATAATAAATAAGTTTAAAGAATTCCACGGCTAATTATTCGAGGAAAACAGACGCGACAAACCTCACTACTAATATTTATGTGAAACAATCATTGTTTACTTTTTGAACAATTCATTAACTCATCGCTACTTCTGTTTCAACGTATTTCACGAATTTTCTCGATCATTAAAAGTTACATATTTCTAAGAACTTCTAAGTGAAAGTCGGGAAGAATGTGAGAAAGTACAGACTAAGCTCCAGCTTTCGTTTATACCACGACTCAATAAATAGCAGGCTGAAATACGACTGATAATGGAGGTCTATGCGCTATTTATATCATTCATTTTTACGAACACACGACTGTTACTGCGAACTAAATTGAATAAGTGAATAATGAACTTTATATAAAAGTATTCCATCATTACGACTAGCAGCCCCCTTTGGAAAACACCTAAATTAAAATATTAAAAATATAACTTACTACCCTACTGATGATTTCGTAACGTTGCTGAGAAATAAGTTCTAGCCTCAAAACTCACGCTTGTGTTAGACGCTTTAACGTATTTTAGATCTGTTTTCAGTACACAACTTATTTGATCATGTAACTGGCTATTAATATATATTCGGTAGCAAAATAGTTTAGAATTACGTTATTATTAGGAATAATATAATCTAAAACCTAATTATAGGTATTATAGAAAGTTATAAATACCAAATAAACTAATTACTGAAAATGATGTGATGAATATATTGTTTTTAATGTAGAATGTCGTGACACTGATGTGTTAAATATTTTCAGTAAAGATTACAAAAAAGCCGTTATCAGTAACATGTGCTTTGTGTTTGGGTAGAAAAGTGTTTAATTTTATATTTTTCAAAACATAGACTACTTTCTTATATCAAACAAACATTATCATCATAGAAAAACGTACTGTACATCTATCATTATTTTAAGCGATTATCTCGAGTTTTAGGAGTTTGATAGACTATTGTATTCAGGTCTTCTATTAAATAACTAACTATCTATCAGTAACCCTAGTTTTGTAATGGAATTGATACTAATTTTAACACGAGATCTTATTTTCTTATTAATGCATACCAGTCAATCAGTTGTCAGAAAACCCAGTTAATAAGCCCCATGTGTTTTATATTACTGTCTTTTCAAAAGGGGTCCGAAGGCTATCTAGAAGGGGAAAACCTGTTTTAATTATTCACACCACTGTGGAGTCGAGTTGCCTGTTAGACAATCAGTATATATTATAATGACGTCACATAAATGACGCTTGACGTTGCAATTTGTATTGTCGTGACGTTAGTAAGACGTGCGTATGGTATAAATCGCGAGATGAATTATGCACCTTGTAGGCTAGAGTACAGCAAGATATAGGAAATTCGAGAGCAAAAAATAAAAATATTGGCTATTCTCAATTTTGGTTTTATTTACTATTCAAACAGAACACTTTCGGATACCCTGCGAAGGTACATCTAGGAAAACTATACATTCCAATATATCACATTAAGCTTATCCTTGAAAGAAGGTTTCTAATCTCTGTAAATTTATGAACACTTAATAACAAAACATTTTAACAGTGCCCGTAAACCCTTTCATAACACAATGTTTTGTTTTTCTTTTCACGATGTTAGGCTAAAAGATACAATGTCAGTGGAAAAAAACGTTACCGCTTATATAAGACAGTAAAAATAATGTTGTAGGGTCGGTTTTCTTGAGTGTAAGAATGGTGTAACTGGCTAAGCGATTGCAGAGATAAGCAATTACTTACCAGTTGAACAAGTATGGATTTGATATATTTGCGAGGACAAGCCCATGACGGGGCTGGGAACATGGTAGGAAACTCAAGAGAGCTTCTCCCATCACACTGAAAAACTAAAAACTAGTATCATATTTCTATTGGGAAGTCACTAATCTCATATTTCCACAGGGAAGCCTACTGCTTGAACTTGTATGTCGTCAAGTCAACGAAATTACAAATAAGTTGCACTATTTTATGGGAACATTTATATAAATAAAGGTAATTTACATATATATTCCTTTTTTTTTTTACATTCAATAAATTATATATTTTAGTAATACTGTTTGTATATAGTTAGAATTGTGCTACCAATATGCCAGTAAAGAAATTTTTATAATGATTTAATTGTTTAGGCCGTGAGTGATAGCTAGTGTACCGAAAATAACCAGTAAAACAATAAATGAGATTATTTGACTATGCTTTTATTAAAGATTCATCAATGACTGATTTATTAAACTATTTTTAATGTTACATTTAATCAGCTTGTTTTATGAAGTAATATAACAGTCATCAAAAAATAAATTATTCTAATTAATTGACCATTTCCACCACCTCCCAGGGGTTTGATTCACCATGATGGACAATGGATAGCCTGCAGTGTAGCTTCGAGTCAACACACATACGTATATCTGCATATTAAATTTCAACTAGTTCCGAGTAGCATTTGGTTCAAGCGACAAAAACTTAAGTATATTAGTCCCAAAGAAATATAAAATGTCAAAAATATCCAATGAACATAGGACAGATATAACGCTTTGATATTCGTACCCTTATATATGTTAGTGGCAATTTTAAAGTAATTATTATTCTTTGAAATATCGCAATTATTGTCTACTGTCTTATGGAAAACCTCCACTATTTCTATTAAGAAAAGCTGGTAACTAAAATCGACAGTACAATGAGTAATTTTGTTGTAACGTTACTCACCTTACTCTGATTAAATCTGTATGTAATTGTGATTACTATTAACCACTATTCCTACTATTTTTATTACCATTATTTTCTGGTACTTTTAAGTTGGTTAAAAACTGGACTAGGTTTTACATAGTTTTAACTTAAAGTGCTATTTATATAACCAAATTGAAGTATTAAAATCAGTTAACTTGTTCCAGTTATTACACGAAAAAGTTCAATGGCTTTTTTAAACCAAACTACGAAAAAAATGAATTTTATTCGTTGTGTAAAACAGTATCTAATGAATTTATCACAATGAATGTGCGTCTAACACTGCAAAAGCGAGATGTGTAATAGTATACAAAATGAATAAAAATTAAACAGATAACTTATATACAAACGTCCCAAGATTGATAATGAACTGCAGATCTCCAAACATTCTATGTCGGCGAAGCGTTGTTACAATTTATATGTGTCATATAATATTTCTGTTAGGCCTACTATATTTTAACACATTCTGATATGGCGGACGTAATATAGTTGAAATACAATTGTATATACTTCTCGAAAAACCCTAAGGGAGTGAATAAAAAAAAGTAGTGATAAAAACACAATGAGCAAAGATATAATAGTTAATATAAAGTCAACAGCACAGGCGAAAAATTTATTTAAATTAAAGAATAGGTTGAACAAACGCAAAGATTTGTTTTTTATATTTTTATTTTATGAGGATGATGTTTCGAGCTAGCAGTCTTTACGATCCAACGAAGAGAGTTAGCTATAAAAGTCGTTTGCTTAAAATTAAGAAAGAGGGAATTCTCAATAGCCGCACCTGTAAATAGATTTCAACTGTGCCAAGAGATGAAGCCATAAGTCAAATGTTTGTACTTGAAAAAACAAACAAACTCACTCATTCTACGAGCGCTATGTTATGGATAAAAACGTAGCGATTATTTAACCTATTCATAAATTATAATATTGTTATCGTACTGAGTTTACAATGAGAAATACTTTACGTTCACTCTAATAACAAACCATAATGAGTCCACGTGATGAATGCTATCACACAAACATACGTACAACTTTTGAATGATGTAGTTTTTCATAAAAACATCAAAATCTGAATCAAAGTAATTATTGGATATATACTATGAAATACACAAGTGAAAAGATGCTTCCTTTTGTTTGTATTGAATGAACTATTATTACTTAAAAAGGTAATTTTCGTTAAAGTTAGTTTAATTAGTATTATTGATTATAGTGTTTAACACAATGTGTATTCTTATGTAGGTTATCTTGCACAGAAAACACAACACAGACTGAAAACAACACTTCGATCCGTGAATTATGACAAATAGGGTGACTCATGTTTCACTTTAATTTTCAGTCGTTTTAATTTTGACATTCGATTATAAATCTAGGTCACCCCCACGTGAACACATGATGTTGCTACGATTAAAAATATACTGTTGTCTATATTCATTCATATGTGTACAATTATTATTATTAATTAAATGTTGATCCAAAGCAGGATAGCATAAACGGGGCCAAAAAATTTTATATAATTTATTTTATTAAATGTAATTATCACCGAATTAAAACCAAAAAAATATTATAAACTCAGTAAGATTTGACCAACTTTGGAGATTTAGGTTCATCTTAAATCCACAAGCTAAGCAAACAATGCATAATATTAATGAAATTATTTTTAAAGAACATTAAAACATTTCATTAGCAGGCAGTTAATTTAAGTTTTAAACATCATGACTAGCGTTTCGTTTTTCATAGTCTTATTAAAATAGTACCTTTCTGGATTCCCAGTTTTTTCGTTAGATTTTCTTCGCTGGAGTTCGCCCATGTAAGCAGTCATTCTTTCGTTCGACGTTAATAAGGATTTTGCTGCTTCCAGACTCTGCATCGGATGTTTACATGCTGCTAACAGTTTAGCTGTTCCCTCGCGCATTTTTATTTCTAGGTCAATCTTGTGCTCGAGATCGTACTCCTGAAAACACAATATATTTAGATCATGAATTATTGCAAAAGTTGTTGAATCTCATGCTGCCATTATAAAATCATAATTCGTTTAGTTTTTTAATCCAAATTAATATAAATTATAGTTGTTTTTACTTCCTTTATTTGTTTATTATTGACTTCGGAGAAAAGCAAGTAAACAGTCTTAATACAATTTTATTTATTTTTCTGTTAACCAGTTAAAGGACATATGAAAGCTACGAAGTTGTGTGTATTTCTACTACTGTCCAATATTTCAACTTTGTCTCCTTTATTACTACTTCAGAAGTTTACTTCGTAAAATGTACTTATGACGCTATGCCTTAGCTAATGATAATAATACATTTTCCCCCCAATAGTTTCAGGTGTTTAAACCATTGACTATAATAATTAGAGATTTCGATTGGTGTGAATCATTTTTGGTGAACCAAACTGCACAAATTTTCGGCTCTGCAAAAGGAACACTATCAAACACTAATACAGCATTTCGACTATTCATCGTCTATTATCTGGTAAATGTAACGCGGTTTGAAGACAGAAAGAACAGCCGCATAACAATCCGTAATTTAGAAAGTGCCGGTCATATTGAGCCGTTAAAAACTTTGGACCATCCAATCCTCATCCCGGGACAGGCTATGCTCGGCTGTTTCATATTTTGACGTGTAACTGAACGACAGCACATTTCTACGTCAGTTATTATGACATGGGCATTACGACAGAGCAACATGGTTTGTCAGGTGAAATTAAAAACTATGTATACGAAGTAACAACTTTTAGATTAGACATGGAAATTTATTTGACAAGTAAAAGAGAGGTTACTTAAATGTCGTGCAAAACATACACATACGTATTTTTTATTTTTTATAATAATCATTTGTATTACAAAGAGTAACAAACTTTATTTTTTACAAACTGTATGAAATTAATTTTCAAATTAAAAAGGTTTTACCGACGTTGACTAGAATAAACCAAATCAAAATTAGAATAGTTTTCTTGTACGTGTTAAGATAAACAAACCCTCTTACATAGTGAATAATAAATATACACTCGCTTCCCCCAAACACGTGCCTAATAAGAGTAGATGTGGTCGTGTTCGGCCACGTGGATTGCAACTAGAGAACAGTGATTAGTGTCAATGGCGAGCAGACGAATGGACTTAAGAAAAGAAGGGAAGGACACCAGATTAAGTTGGTGAGGTGAACGACCTTTGAAAACTAAAGCAGACATTACATATGTTAAAAGTTATATACAGAACTTGAAAGAAATATTATAATAATAGCCAAAATGCAAGAAAAAACTTTAATGACAGTAATGAACGTAATGCTGATACAGTGGTAAAAGCTACACAATAAAGAACAAACAAGCAATGAAAACGTCTATTAGAAGCAAAAAGACTCATGAAACTAAATAGGAAATACACAGTGAAACAAATAAGTTTACGTTATTTTCTTTATTCCAACTTTATGTCATTTGGGGGGAGGGTGTTTTTTTTTTTTTTTTTATCTGCTGTGACTTCCAGTTTAATATAGCATACACATAACTATCGTTGAACGTACTCTGAGTTAAAATAAATTTTAAAAACTTTTACACTTTATTAGGCTTAATTTAGTCTATGAAACGGTTCGAGTGGTTACTTTATTTAAACACCCACACTTTACCATGTAGTTTTAAGCAACGTTTAGTTTCGATAATTTTAGAAACTCTTGTTTTTGTCATGTTAATACCCCACGGTCATCATACAGACACCCCACGATCATTTATCAACATAATTCATTTTCCTCTTGAAAGATTTGTAGACAACACGTTCTGTTGTTCTTTAAGATACTAATTAGCACCCGCACATTTTTTGTTCTAACAGCACAAGTTCTTAACTAAACCCACCACTATTTTTGTCCTTCACTTACAACTAATACGTTTGTTAGCTTTAGTTATTTTCTTTTCTAATGTTTTAAAGTTTCTATTTTTTAATTAAATGTTTGATATAATCTGGTACACTTAACCACAAAATTTGTTGAATTTGATTACTGTTCTGTACTTTGTTTTTATTTCATAGTTACACCAAAACAACTTGCAATTGTACATCCAAATAAATAATACATTTATATACCAGTCTCACAAAAGTATACTCTTCAAAAAAAGAAACGCAAAAGGCAAAATTTGAGACAAATTGTTAACAAGTTTATTCCGGGTAGTTCTGTATGACATGTTTGAAACTTTGCACATTCACTGCTGAACATCCAAAGTCTGCAAAGACGAAGTCCACGCTCACTAGTTGACGTTTAACGTCACTCAACGTCAATAACGAGTATGCCCCCGTGAGCATCAATAACTGCTTGGCATCTCCTGCCCATGGAAGCGATGAGATGACGAATCACATCCTGTGGAATGGCTGTCCACTCAACCTGCGAAGCTGCTGCAAGCTGAGGTAGAGTCTGCGGTTGAGGTTGTCGCCGTCGCAGACGTCGGTCCAACTCGTCCCAAAGATGTTCGATGGGGTTTAAATCTGGTGATCTGGAGGGCCAGGGAAGAACGTTGATGTTGTGGTGTCTTAAGAAGACAGTGGTGAGTCGGGCTGTGTGAGGACGGGCGTTATCATGTTGAAAAACGTCATTGACGTTCACAATGATGGGTTGCACATGGGGCCTAAGAATCTCGTCGACGGTTGCGTACAGTCTGATCAGAAATCCTACGCAGCCCTGGTATGGTTGAGGCAGTAGACGTCGCAGTGGTGGTCCTATCCCGAAGATGAAGTAACCGGATATAGCAATCTTGTGCGGGCGTGGTCACAGAGGTCTGCCAGATCGTGGACGGTCACGAGTTGATCCATGTTGTTGGTGACAATTCCATAACCTCGTGATGGTGCTTGGGTGGACATTCACAGCTCTGGCAACATCTGATCGAGATTCGTCTGCTTCCAAGCGACCAATGGCGTTGTTGCGTTGTTCTTCAGTCAGTCTTGGCGTAACTGTATTGCGTGTCGGTGGCTTAACACTGAGCTATGGAAACCGAGAACCCGTCACTCTTATAGGGATTTTGCACATGTTGCATTTGCAGAACATGCAGATCTCTCAAACAAATTTATTGGACACGAATGCGTTTTGGCGAAAAATCCGATGTTTTCCTCCGTTTTCAAAGTGCACAACTTTTATTGTCATTTTGGTCTGACAATCAGTGCCCTAACACGTGTAACATCACATACTCTGAGCTTGTAACGTTATTACGTATATTTCTCTTTAAAATAACAAAAATATACCTTTTGCGTTTCTTTTTCTGAAGAGTATATATTAGATTGTACACAGCTTCAAGAGGACTGCCTAAATATAGCCATCTGTAGTTGTGAAGTGATAAACTAGAGCAAAGTATCGTCAGACTGAATAATGGGATATCACACCAAGATGCTCACTGTTTCAAGGCGCGGAAGGCGACGTTTTTGTGTCCATTCATTTTCGTGGTAACGAGACGTGAACTCGAGAACTTCAGTACCACAGTCTGGCACGCTAACTTCTGACTGGCGCTCACATCGAAGTGTAAGTGAAGTGAAACCGCATGTCCAAAAAATATTAAACTAACAAGGAAAAGTCCATGGTTGGACTAACGAATGAACGTTCAAAGACTTCGAGAACTGATAGTGTTTTTTGTGACAAACTCGTACACAGACACACTGAAGAAAGAGTTCCAAAACAGTGAGATAACCTTCACAAGAAGGTTATATTCTTGGTCGGCAGAAAAGAAAATGGAGGCACTATGCAACATGTGACAGTGTATTTCTCTTACGATGGAACAGAATTAGATGGATCCCTGTTAAACTAACTGTAGCCATGATACTTACATATTGATTTAAGAGATGATAGTCATCTTCTGATCAAGTAATGTAGGTTAAAATTTAAACAACAACATCTGTTTAATTAAAAGAAGCAGTTCCCATAGGACAGAACCTAGTTGAAATTTGATCTCAGTGACGAGTGGTTTTCATCCCTGCTTCCCCTTCCTTCGTAGAGCTTCGAATGTCGGTCTTTAAAACAACAAACGTACGATTTTCCATTACATGTGCAAAAAGTCAAGAAATAAGTGTTAAATCTTAAAAATGGAGTCATGGTTTAAAATGTTACTATTATATACTTATGACCTTCTTAATCATGCTTAAAAATATTTATTGACGACCTTTTAAACTTTTTAAATTATTAGCATTATTTGTTGAATAACTTCTTTGAATTACTCTAAAACAACTGTCACTGGTCTGATCCTATTTTATCATCCGCTTTTCAGGTTAAACTTCCAAGTAATTTGAATACAGCAAACTACATCTGATTTAGTTTAAATGTTTTTCCAGTTGAAAGATCCCAATTTTTTTTTTTTTTTTGCAACTCCCTACAGCTGATGGGTTACATTCTGTGATTACGAAGAGAGTGAATGGCTTCTTTGTAGAAGCCTTACTATTTAAAGCAACAGTGCAGGGATAGCGTCTTCACTCCACGTTTCTTAACGCCATGGTTACACAATGGCTTCTGTATGAAAGGAAAAACTTGTATCCCCCCCTTTACTAATCTGGTAACACAAGAGGCAGGAGATACACGCAGATAACTAACTCTCAGTGTGTGCGCGTCAGGAAAAAGACAACTGACAATTATTATGGTACTGAACATTATTCCAAAATTCCGAATAAACGGAAACTTACTACACACAGGATAAGAAAAAATGTCAAATTCTTGAAGAACGGAAGCTAGCAACTCAGAGTGGAAAAAATAAAGTTTTTCTTTTGAAACATATTTTAGTACGATATAAATGGGTACATCACCTAGAAATAACATTGGTCAAATAAAGAACCAAAAATAAGTAAGTATATGGATTATTTAAACCGTTACTTGGAAGTAAGACCATTCACACACAAACGTGAAACATTTGTGTCGTGGAGTCAGTAAACTATCTATAGAAAGAGTCAAGGTACTAAATAGGCATAATACAAAATATGTATGCTAAAAATCAACAGTGACAGAGAGCTTAATTTAAACGAATATTTTCACTCACTTTAGTTTGTTTTTTACGCCAAAAATAAGGTAAGAAACCAGTAAGTGATAAAGTAATCAAGTTGTTCATCTTGCTTTAGTCGAGTTAACTCTACAATTACTTTATCCCAAACGTCAGTTTAAATCTAAATCCATTGTGTGTGTTCGTGGGTAGTGCATAACGTCGTCGGTTAGTCGTAATTAAAATATATAATAATTCTAGTGTAAATGGCCTTATCATTATCCCTTGAAGTTTACTTTTTTACAGAAATCAATGTTCCTTCAAAAAGCTTAAGTACAGGGTGAAACAGGAATTACCAGCCAATAACAGATGAATATTAGATGATTGTAACATAGATACTCAATGCTTTTTACAACATAAAATCGGTACCTTTAGGGAGCTAACCTCTATATAATGTATGAAGACACAACAGTTGATTTTACTATACACATTCATAGAATTTACTATCCTTCAGTATAAGGAAAACCCTACAAAGCAATTAATAAAAAACACATTATGCAAGTGTAAAATGATGTACGGACGACTGTGTGAAAAATAAAGCAAACAAGAATATAGAGATGATAAATCTATACATAGATCACCCCTACACGTAAATAGCAGTAGCACAAAACGGTTATCAAATCGGTCAATTAGACCGACCTCGTAAAAGGTAGTCTTTAATAATTACAAGACATGTTTTGGCTCAAATTTATTTTCCTTATATGCGAGTTCTAGGCTCTTAGTACACTGCATTGACACCTAACATGACGATCTTGATATTATGATAAATAAACTGCAAACAAACAGTCAAGAATATATAACTTCCAACAACAGTAATATTAAAGTCAAGTACGCATTTTACAGTATAACATTAACTTTTTAATATTGAAAGTCATGTAGGAATTATCTATGTATAGCTCTCTCATCCCCTATATTCTTGTTTGCATTCTTTACTGCACTGCCATCCCTACATCGTTTTAAATTTACATTTATTAGGCAACAAAAGATTTGTTACCTCTGCATTACAATGTACAGCAGAGGGTTGAATAAGTCATCTTCTTTGGACATCAGTGCGCACAGTCCAATAAAACGTAAAGCCAAAAGTGCGAGACAAACCCTGCTTTTCCTTAATTTGTCTTCATGTAAATACAAACGATATTTTAAAATATTTACAATATATCTTTTCGCAAAAAGGAGAGGTTTAGATATCTTTCTTTTAACAAGCGCATTCACATACAATCAATGCTTTTTGCGATAATGATAATTCTGAAGACTAACACTAGAATTCGGGTTTCGGTACCCGTGGTGGGCATAGCACAGATAGCCCACTATACTTGACAACATAATAAACATGGTAAAGAAATTTCGTAATACCATACGTCTGATAACCACACCATTAAACACTTGAATAAAGATGACTGAAACCAAAACTTATCTGTTAAGCCTTGGGTCTTAAAATTACGAACCAGTATCAATCAAGATGGTTTCTCTCATTTCATAAGAGTAAGTAAACATGTCCAACTAGTAAAATGGAAACAAAGCAGAGATCGCATATACATCTACAAAGTTAAAGGATGAAATAGGATAAAACTTCACCTAAATAACGAAACAAATACAAAAATAAAATAAAACATTAAGAAGACAACAGGTAAGTCAAAAACAGGTTAACCTCAAAATTAACACTACACTAGGTTTCGATAATAAAATATTCTTGACTTATCTACTGTATTTTCTTATTATAGTTAATTTAGTTTGTTTAGTCTTATTATCCCATCAATTCTATGATTTTCTTAGTCAACAACATGAAATACTTATACACAAAGTCCAAGCACACTTGAACTATACAGTCAGGTAAGTTTTAAATTACTGACTGGTGGGAGGTTGGACAGTAGTATTAGCAATCACAAGCGATATGTCCGATTCTTTGAGACAAACAGCGGGACTGACTGTTAATTTCATAACGCACAGCTGAAAGTGCAAAACGTAGTCCGAGTCATTACGTCTAGAACCTTAGACACTTACACTGACCACTCTAGACCACTGTATAAATAAAACCAAAAACGTCATTTTATGTAATATAAACATACAGAAATGTAGCAAGGTTTTTCGATATTGTTATTTTCACTTTAGGATATTGGATAGGTTATTGAAGTGGCAATCCATTCAATCTAATAAGATGAGTCAGAGTTGGCGACCGGTGGTGTTCATTAGCAAACTCTTGGTATATTCTTTTATCAACGAATAGTGGGATTGCTCGTTACATTATAACGCCCCCACGGCTGAAAGGGCGAGCATATTTGGTGTCATAGCATGTCATAGGGATTCGAACCCTAACCACCTGACCATACCGGGTTCCCGGTCATTTCAATATAAGCAAAATATTTACTATAGAAACAAGTCTGCCAAGACCAAAACCCGATATCAAAATAAAGTAAAAAAAACAAAACAAAAAAACTTGGGGTGAGGCAGTATTTTCCTACATAAACGAATAACGTTAAGTTCACGACGCCCAATGACGTCACGTAAAAGCAGCAGTGTTTAAACAGTGGCTGGTGATGAGACTACAGCAAAACATATTATTTAACAAATGTATAATTGAAATTCCTGTGAACAAGATACTTAATGTAGGAAACAAAACGGAAAATAAGTAGTTATCTGTCTTCTTCCAGATTTGTTCACACGCTTTCTATTGTGCGATTCAATGATGGTGGAACGTCATAAGAACTAGACATTTGTCATCGTCTTTCGTAACACATTTGAGTTTTTCACACCAAGTCAACGTGGGTAATAAGCCAATATTATACAGTCAAACCAAAGACAGACTTTCACTGTGCTTCTTTTGAACAGCATGTGTAAAAACATACTTGTTTACTACGAATAAACAGAGCTTCGTTCAGAGACTTAACTAAGTTAAATGTTCGATGTTTAGGATCTAACTAAAACACACATATGAATATCATATTAACTGTTTGTCGTTAATTTTTTTTTAAATCAACAGCTTTTGATCAAACGTATGCAATCAGTAAAGAGCATATTTAAATTAATGACGCCAGTTCCTGTAATAAACCGACCAGAAACGCACGTCATTAATCGTTACGTAAGTGTAACCAAAACCTAGAATAATTACAATGTACAGCATTCTCAGTTGGACAGCTTCACTATTAATAGTATTTCTGCCGTAATCTCATAACTGAAACAAAGTAGCTACTGAACGTTGAATCTCACTTTTCATCAAAAAATACTCTCGACGCTTAGACTATACGTAGTCCAAGGTTTGATCTTCATGGAAGAATTGCGTTATAGACAGCTCAGTCAGTGTATTTCATAAGAGTTGACATATGTCTTCTGTCATTACGTCAAATGAATATAGGATCACTACGCTTTCTTACCAGTATTTATAAGAACCGTGTAAAAATATCAGTTGAGTGTAGAAATATGGCAAACAATTTACAAACTAGGATTAACAACTAATATTCAAACAACACCGAGTGTTAATTATGTTACAGGTTTAACAACAGTAAGCACCACACTATCTTTCGTGCTAATAGAAGTGAAACATCTTGCTCAGTTTTCTACAACTATGAGGCGCAATTTTTTTTAGAAAGGGGCATAATACATTTTGTTTTACACCACCGCAAAACGTAATTATGTATGTGTAATTTTTCCATACTACGTAATAGTAACACTATTCGTGCGGTAGTTCATGAAACTTGATTTTTTTTTTTTACATTTTAACCTCAAGGTATAATTTATATATATATATACTATAGTCAAACTGGTGAACCAATTACAGACCCTCCTTTGGAGCGCGCACCACAGATCTAAAAAAGCATACTGAGAAAACAGAGGGCCTTAATGGCAGAAAATTACATCAAAACCGTTCATGAGGAAAACGTCAGTGTGACATGGGACAGAACTGTTGGACTTGCACGGACTAAACCCTGAAATTATTGAATAAGCGGGACAGATGACGTTGTCTCGTATACAGGCTCCGATTACCACTTAACCTGGAAATGTTGGTTTGTTTGCGAATTCTGCGCAAAGCTAAACGGGGGCTATCTGCGCTAGCCGTCTCTAATTTAGCAGTGTAAGACTAGAGGGAAGGCAACTAGTCACCACCACTCACCGTCACAAACGAATAGCGAGATTGATCGTTACATTATAATGCTTGTACGGCTGAGAGGGCGAGCATGTTTAGTGTAAAGGGGATTCGAACCCGCGATCCTCAAATTATGAGTGTCCTAACCACCTGGACATGCTGAATATAATACTGTAGATACACGATACAATTTTCATTGATATGATACCAATGAAAACTAAAAAAAAGACGCATAGAAACATGCGAGACTTTGCGAGGTATTAAAAACCTATATACATTACAGGATGCTGGTCTCGTGTCTAAGGAGAGCCAGAAAAATTAAAAATATATCCCTAGAAATATGAATAATAAATTATTCGCTTTTTTGTGCAGAAAGTGGTCCAAACAACTTCAGGATGAAAATAAAGTTGGCAAACACCGATTTATAAGCATAATGAAATGGAGGAAACATACTATTGTACATAAACACAAGACGGACCTATGATGAAACACATGGTATGCACCCCCCAAAAAAAAAACAACAACCAACTACTTTATTATGCTGACACATCGTTGTTCAATAAAAGAAAAAAAATGGTTAAAACCGCATAGGTGAAAAACTAAAATTAAAGAACAGGTTGAATAAGATGTTATATAGTTTTATTTCCAGGTAGCGCTCTTCCTGAAATCGTACAGTTTATAATCATTGTTTGTCAATATTAGTTAAATGTTAACATACTGTGTTTCCATACTGTCGTTTCAAGATGTTTAAACCACAGATACCAGTATCTGAAACACACTGAAATGTGATATAAGCGACAGGAAGGTTATTTTTCTCACTAACCACACACGTTTGCGTCCTTGTCTTGGAGGACTTACAGAAAAAAATGCAATGCATGGCTAAGCAATAGATTAATCAAAACACCCACCACCAACTCTTGGGGACCCTTTTACCAATAAATAGTGGGAGTGATTGTAACATTATGCTCCAAAGTCTGAAAGGGCAAGCGTGTTCGAGCCCGTAAGTCGCGAGACGAGTGCCTTAACCACTAGGCTATGCTACGCCATTTGACCCGACGACTGTTACGACGAAAATCACAGTTTCATACTAGTTACTGCTAAGACCAGAAGCGTTAAGTCACGTTTTGAATTTTCAAAGAAATGGGCATCTCCAGATGACAAAAAAAAAAAAAAAAAACAACTCTTAGAAGACTGGATAAAAGATGAGTCTTAATTGGATGACGTCCTTATTTTATTTTGCTAGTGTTGCTGTATTTGCACGTGCATTGTGAGAACAGAATGACGGTAGTGCGCCCATTTCAGAGTAGCAACATAACAGTTGTTTATAATAATAAACTATTATGTATATATACATTATACACACGTATTAACACACGTGACTGTAGAGACACTAATATGAAGAGGTCATGACACTGTCACGAAAACTCAAGGAATCCATACGCTTACGGAAAATCCATGGAATATTACTAGGATCAAAGATCAAATTACCTCAAAAGTATTCTTTAAAAACAAACAACAGGAAAACCACATGACAGTTTTTTAACAAGCTAGTCACGTGCACCGATACAAAAATATAAGATAAAACGACATAGAAACGAGCCCTGCGTTTCCAGTTGACGAGAAGCAACACTGCAGTGAGTAAACACCGACATTTTACCGTACATGGATAGGTACGGAAGTGCCATGTTACCAATATGATCGTAAACCACAATACATTATTCATTTGAGGCATTAACATGATGAACCTAGCTACTGGCGAAAATGTATTTCCCACTTGAGACAGTGCTAAGAAAGCTCATATGTAAAGACACATCAATGAACTAGTGCGAACGATTATAAAAAACAAGAAAACCACGTCCAAAACACTTGTCGTGACGAGTAACAGCCAATCCAGATGAGAACCCCCGAAATAACAGCAAATCAAATGAGGAATATCCGAATTCAGATGTAAAATTCTCTGCCACTCTCAGAACATTCAAATCTTATGGGGAAAAGATAAACAAAATCTACCTGCTCAGAACAGAAACCTGGAGGTCAGAAAACCAGAGAGACAAAACATGTGGACCTGGAGAAAGTCCTAGTTGTGACAACTACGAATAACAAACTAAATTTACACCCACTGATAAATGGTGCTTAATTACAAGTTACCACTGCCTCAAAAACACAGACCCAACTTTGGGACCATGAGTGTGTGATAATAGTGACAGTGAACTACTACTATTTAGCGAGACGAGAGTAGCCCAAGAGTTGGCGATGAGTGTTGTTCAATAGCACTCTTCCCTTCAGTCCATCAGTTGGAAACTGGAAACGTTTATGCGAAGATAGTCTTTGTGTAGGTTTTCACGAAATGTTGAAACGGACGAACCTTAAACGTAGACTAAAATCGACCGCATCCAAATTGTCTCAACACCTAAAGTAACATACATTGAAAACAAATATAACAATGCCTAGAGATACGAACTATTAAAACTAAGTTAATATCTTTGGTGTAAATCTCACGTTAGGTGTTTCTGAGAAACTAATAACTTTCTATCTACAGAAACTTATTTAACAGTTTTTCATTCATCGATAAACTTGTTAACACTAGACAAACGATTAAACGTTAAATGGTTTTCCCATGTGATTTTAAAATTTGCTTGTTAACAATCTTACAATCAAACAGTATCTTCTTACCAAAAATTTGCTGCTAACAAACGTATCCAGGCTCGGTTAGAGATGCTAATATGAACTGCATACATGGAAAACGAACTTCCAGTGATGGGGTTTGTATCTACACCATAGTACACCTACAACCATTTAGTTGAAGAGTATGTGGTATTAAATATTAACAATTTATTACTCTTAATTATTAATTAATTATTCAACACAAATTATCGAGTCTCCAGTCTCGCACCATGCAGGTGTTATTTATATTCTGTATAATATAGAAAATCTTATGAAGTGAAGAACTAATGTTCACACTTTCCATAAGAAAGGTACACTTTTTAATGTTACTTTTACTAACACTATTAGTTAGAATACGTGTTTAATTTTATACCAAAATAATCTATGTAAGCTTGTTTCCTTTATCTGTTTTCGCTCTCTATTTTCAGTTAATTCTTGAATTTTTGTTTATCTTGTCTCACTAGGTTTGACCAGTTTTGGAGATACTGTAAACGTTAGTTACTAAAGAACAAAAATCAAAAAACTACAAATCCCTATTTTAACTCCACCAAATGCAATTCTAGATAGATACGAGGATGGTGTCAAAACAGGAGTTTGTAGTTCGAGTAAATAACGCCTACAACATATTTTTATGCTCAACTATAGAGAAAGAATTACTTGATATGGTAGATAGCTTTATAGATTGTAATGTTAAATAAATATAACTACTAGTTGACTGATGCGGTTCGTGATGATTTACTGTAGCTGTTGATTAATTGATCGCATTAGTTTCCGTTATAAAATGTTAAGATGCAGCTGGACACTAATGAATGCATCTCTTAGGGGGAATATAGTAAGCATTTATAGTTTCTCTGTATCTATATTCTTTATTTATAATGCATAGCAAATGACAAATGTATGGTTAGACTAAGATACAATCCCTCCACTAAGCGCGTAGAAAATTTAATATCTCATAGATAATACAAAGATTAACTTTTTAAATATACCGATTTTATAGTGTACAAACCACTGAGTATCTACAGGTTATATTCATCCAATGTTTATCTATTATTTGTTGGTAATTCCTGTTACATCATGTACTTAAGCTCTTAAATAGAACACTATATAGTTACAAATAAGCTCATTTCAAGGGGCAATGGATAATATTTACCTTAGAGTTATGATGGTTTTAGCTTATGTAAAGTATAGAAAAAACAAATCAGCTTTTCAATAGCCCTGATACCTTTGCTGCACTTTATATAGTATTCTACAGTAGGTTTGGGTACAATATATCATATTGTGCTTGTTGTAGGCTGGGAACAGAACAATAACAAGAATTACGAACGAGTGGTTCTTAACGGATTTTATTTTCCTTGTAAAGTCTAAGAACTTGCATGCATTTTTAATACGTGCACAGCCTTACCAGTCAATAGTGGATGGTTTTAAAGTGTTGTTGGAACTGAGTTTTTACTGTTTAAAGTGCTCTTTCCCCGAAAGTTCTTTAGGGTTTTAAGAAATTCCTTGCTATCCTCACTAAGAACCACTATTGTGGTTTATAATATAGGCTTTACAGCCATAAATTATCGCCAAGAACGATGGTACCCAACGACTGAAAGAACGAATTCTAATCCTTATAGCTATAAATGTAATAACAGCTGTTTATTACAAAGTTAGTTTTTGTTTTGATGCAAGCAGGTAACTTGCTTTGGTAGGAATTTAATAAACCTTTGGTTCACAATGAGCCACAATATCAAATTTCTTTATTACTGCAAATTAACCTAATCAATTCTACCGATTTGAACTATTAACAATAGTCTTATTGTAACAATAAACAAGTCCGTTTACAAAGTTGCACTAATTAGTAAACATTATATATTTCTTTGTTTCTTTCTCTTCAATTGTTGAACCCCTTAACTAATGAACAGCAATCACTATTTGTAACAATTTTTCCATTACGTTGAACTGGTTATAAGTTATACCACACGAAGTTTCACCGTTTATAGCAATAAGCCAGACAGGTTTTCACAGAACAAAAAACAGAATAATAGTTGTAATTTTCATACTTTGAGTCTCCTTCGACTAGTTTATTTAAACTTTACACATATGTACGGAATAAAACAATTTATCGTCGTTTTGATTATCTAACTGTTTATGAATCATTTATTGTGTAATTCACTTATTGTGGAGTGACGTCACATTTCTCGAGCAAATGATGTATAAATATTCGTGGTTATCCTGTGGTTAAGAATGAAAAAACAATTAGTGTAGGAAGTTAGTGAAAATTGAAAAAAATAATAATTTAGACTTTGGGATCGGGAGTTTACCTATAAAGATTATATAGTGGCGATTTCTAAACTAAAAATATCACTTGTATTGTATTAAGAGACAGAAAAGAATAATTTGTCTTGTGTTAGGGTGTTCTAATCTACTTGAACTCGCTTGTGTGGACTTTGACGAAAAGAAAAATTATTTAAAGTTCGGGGGATATTGTAGTGATTAATTGTGTAACGAGTATTTGTATATACATTTGACTTGTTTCTCACTTTTTTCACAACAAGTGGATTGAGTGGTGTCCGCTTATTGTTGCAATTTATCACCAACAAATTACAGACACATACTATAACGAATCCAGTCCATACATACACAAAAACCCGAAAAATATAATGCCTTAATAATCAAATAGGTTGACGAATCCAATGTCCTAAAATCACACTAATTTATGGTCTAAAGCTAAAATCAATAAATTATTGTGTATTTTTTGTGTGTTTGTAATTAAACACAAAACTACACACTGGGCTATTTGTGCTCTACCAATCACATGTATCGAAACACAGTTTCTTGAATTGCAAGTCCACAGACATACCGTTGGTTTCATTGGGAACTCGTGTATTTTTTTGAAGCGTTGGAATCGTCAATTTATTTGATTAAATATTTGCACATGAACTGACAGTCAAATATATTAAACACGTCAACAGATTCCATTTGCTAATATTTTCTTATGTACGGTATGTGTGGTTGAAAATTTAAAAGATTAATTAACTTGTCAATTCAGTAAACAACCAATCATGTTACGCACTCAATAATAAAAATATAATTAACTCACTTTTATATACATGGTTTGGACAAGATAATGGACACAAGCTGTTCATTTATATACATCTTATTTATTAATACAGAGTTGGTCCACCATGAACATATAATGCAGCGCTAAAACACGAAGTTAATGAAATGAAGTGTTTTACATCAAACAATGACAAGTTTTACTATGTATGTACTCGATTCGTAGTCCGACGGTCGCGGGTTCAAATCCCGGCCGCACCAAACATGCTCGCCCTTTCAGCCGTGAGGGCGTTATAATTTTATAGTCAATCCCACTATTTGTTAGTAAAAGAGAAGCCCAAGAGTTGGCGGTGGATGGTGATGACTAGCTGCCTCCCTCTAGTCTTACACTGCTAAATTAGGGACGGTTAGAGCAGATTGCCCTCCGGTAGCTTTGCGCGAAATTAAAAAAAACAACACAAACAAACTATGTAGATAAAAGCTTTCCTTAAGTGTTGAAGAAATGTTGGTCGTGGAAACTTTCTTCCAGGACTAACCATATATACTCGATAACATTTAAACATGGTTATGGACAAATTAAGCCAAATACTTGTATTTTTTTTTACACAATTTTTCTTAAACTTTGTCACATTTTGGTATTATTAAAGGTTATTGAGTGGTAGACCTATAAATGTAACTCAATTTGTGTACATTCTTCGCGTTGTTTTGAAAGAGATTGGTTGTTACAGGCTAACGCTAAGTTCTTCACACACTTTTGAGACTGTACTCTTGTATTTTCGTATCATTATTCGTGTTAATGTTCGTCTGTCAGTTTGATTTGAGGCCACTATCATGTTTGTCTGATAAGGTTTGAGTTTCCAATATCCAAGATGACATCACTTTTGACACTGCTTCTCGGGATACAATAATCATTTTAGGAATCTAGCCAAACCTAAGTTCATGAATCTTTGAAATTATGTCGAATCTTTTCGGTTCAACTTTTTAAAAATCTTTCTTTCAAAGAACAACAATGTATGCTTTTCGTACACAGGAAAAAAAAATCGAGGATATAGAATACTTTATGGCAGAGTTTAAATGTCACATTGCTAAATTTTCAAATCAAACCTAAAGTTAAAAATGTGAGAAGTTTTCGTTATTTTGCGCAACCCCATGTAGTTCTCATTATTTCCTAGTTTTAAATATTAAAAGATGTACATCACGTGACATCAAACAGCCTCTGTGTTGTGAAAAATAATAAATCTCTCTAAAGCAAAGGGAAAAACTTGTCAACAACAAAATGCAGACATACCATGCGATTTCAGTCCCTTTAACTTTTCATATATGCAGATGTTCGTAGTTTTAACACAGAACATTAGTTACAGAAGCATCTAAGTTCCTTACCCTCTGCTATTTATTGTTCTGGATCATTCACCCGAGGTATCACATATGCCTTCTTGTCTGAAGTGTTTCTGTGAAGTTGCATATACTTTGCGAGGTTTTACAGAGGAAGTTTTATTCCAACTCGCCCATTCTTACCTTGTTTCCTCATTTTTGCGATGCACCCTATTCTACATTTTCATTTATTTCACTTGTTCATACACTTTTTCATACAAACTGGCATGATCGTATGTATCACTTGTTCATCTGTGTCGATATCCTGTGTGTGCATCATTACTGTGGATATTATGGTAAGTCTTAGATGTTTGACGAATGCAAACTTGATTTAATTTACAATACGAATAAAAAATTCCTTGCAAAACAGCGTATCTTTTCTCCTAGCCTAGATTTTAAGGATTATCCTATGTCCCATAATACTTGCAGTTTCCAGGGCTCGTCACATAACTTTGAAGCAAAGGCCTTGCATGGTCAGGTGGTGAGGGTGCTCGACTCACAATCTGAGGGTCGCGGGCTCGAATCTCCATCACACCACACATGCTTGCCCTTTCAGCCGTAGGAGCGTTATAATGCTACGGCCAATTCCACTATTCGTTGGTAAAAGAGTAGCCCAATAGTTGGCGCTGGGTTGTGAAGACTAGCTGAATTCCCCTTTAGTCTTACATCGTTAAATTAGGGACGGCTAACGCAGATAACCCTCAAGTAGCCTTGCGTGAAATTCAAAATGAAAGCGTAGAATGAGAAGACCACGCCTCCTTAACTGTTTTATTTGACCACACCCACTCAGTATATGGAGTACGAGAGAGGGTGTACTTGTGTTAAAATTGCGTTACTGCTCAAAGTATTATCCGATGTAGAACAGTTTTTTTTTTAATAGATTGTTTAATATAGAAAAATGCTAGCACTAGCAAATGGTCCTTGAACTATTGTTCTGTTCGGTCATTTATAAAACTCTGGTAAGTCTGTTACACAGCTAGTTAGAAGCCTACAGCAATGCAAGTCAGCAAGATTGAGAAATTTGTGGTTTGTAAACTTCTTGTATCTGCTCTGCCGACTTTCTCAAGTGGTTATATGACTTGTAATTCTGTATGAAACTTGTTTGTTACCTAAGGGTGTCTCTAAAATACTTCTGAACATTTAATTTTTGCTTTTTAAGTACACGAGCAAACAGTTTGTATTGTGTATCTGCCCCATTCCTACTGGCGCACCTATGATAAAATATATCAAGCCTATTTCGCTTCTTTGAACCTGGTTAAGATAAGGGAATCCAGATTTTTTACGCAATCTATTTTTGTTAGCGCTTTAAAAGTTATTACATCTGCAAATATCAGAGTTTCATGAGTGACAATAGTTCTTCCGAGTTGTCTTAATCCACTTAAATTATATTTCGATATTCTAGAATGTTTTCAACTACCGATACTGTTGTTGGTTTAATTAGTTTTTATTTCAACGAAATATTAGATCAACAGTGGCATACAATAGTAAAAGTAACAAAATTTCATAAACCAATCAACAAATAGTTACGTTTAAGCCAGTAAAAGTACTTTAAAAAAAGGTCAAAATTTTGACGAAAGATTGCCTATGATTTGCAGGTCAAATTAAAAAATACGATCCAGTGATAGAACTAATAGTTTGAAGTGTTCGATAGAGGACGGGTAAGAAACAAGTTTTGTTTTATGCAAGTTTAACTTCAGAGCTGAACCACAAAAATTATGGTAAAGTAAATTGCATTAAATGATTTTTAATATACAATCCAGCAAATCTCCTGTCTAGACAAATCACAGCCAATATAAAATCATGGGTAGAACGAGTGTATCAGAACTACATTTTTAACTTTGTTTGGCGATCGTAAGTGTTATGATACTACAGAAAATTGATCATTTCAGGGAAGCTAGTGTTACAGCCTTTTCCGACGTAAAATATTCATACATTTAAATATTCTTTTTACTTAACATCATTAGAAAACAAAACAAAATGATCAACTTGGGACACCAGGACCATCCATAAAAAACTTGCAACAAGTCGAACCCAGTCACGATAAATAAAGTGCAGCATTGTATAACAGGCTATAATCCAAGAATATAAAGGTGGGTGACAACAGTTATTTGTGTGCCCCAGACAACAGGACAACATAATCAAAAAGGATCTCCAACTAAAAAAAAACGAAGCAAGTATGCATACTATCCAATAGGAAGATAAACTGACCTGAAGAAGACCTCAGGAGAGAAGCCAAATCGTTGTTTCACCCTACAAACAAGTAGGAGCAGTACAAAAAAGCTAAACTTCTAAATTACGGTCACGACGCTGTCTGCAGCTCCAATTGATTTCTGAACAAACGCATGGTTAAAATGGGCTTTGAAGTACCTGTATACTACAAGGTGGCCCGTAAGTCCCTACCCATCCATATGTTTTTATGTTATATTCAATGATGATGAGTTAAAGGCAGCTGTTACAGCGGCGTTTGGAACAATAACCCCTGCTATGTTGAGGAAAATGTCTCACAGAACATGGCGTCGCATAATATTATGCAGCGAGAATGACGGACAGCACACAGATACACTGGATACAAAAGAAATGTGAATGGGTAGGGACTTACGGGCCACCATGTACATGTCATATGGAAAGCCAGCAGGTAGAAAGGGTGTGCTTTGAACATGACAGTCGTATAACGGAACCCTTTGAATGAAAAATATGTTGCAGGAGTATTATCAAAATTGACAATCGTCAAACAGAGGAAAATTGCATGTGGCGAAATGGACTGCAATGACGTGGTAAGGTTGGAAAAATCATTTAATGTAACATCAGTTTGGTGTTTTATGACGCAAAGCAACTAGGCTATCTGCGCAATATAACATTAGAAGCAGTAAAAACAGAAAACGACATATTCAACATGTACGTCAGTGTAATACAAGGTAACATAACAGCAGAGTGATGTTTCCTAAAAAAGGGATGACCTGTGTCCAGATCCGGGATCTTGAACACGGACACTGAGTTAAGATGAAACTACAAGAAGGACAGCCACCTATGAAAGCCAGGACAAGGAGAGCTCCGGAAACACCAGTGACTGAAGTGTCTTTAGTAACTTCCTGTTCAGCTGAGAACTGAGAGGAAGAAGGAAGTGAAGGTGTGTGTGTGTGTGTGTGTGTGTGTGTGTGGAAAACAAGAGCAGTTCCAATAAATAAAACTATAACATTAACTGCTAGGAATAAATAAACTATTAAGGAAAGTGAGAACATTTTCAGTTACGACCGAGAACTGTAACACTACACAAAACAACTTTAAATATAAAACAAAACCGTGTAAGAAAATTCAGCCCAAACTAATATTATATTATTGTTTACTTGTATTCTCCATTTGTTTGTTGAATTTTGTTGTTGTTAGTTATTTACAATTTAAGTGATAGAATAGAGGGACGGCAGTTAGTCTACGACACCCATCGTCAGCTCTTAGGCCACTCTTTATCAACGAATAGAGGAGCTGACCGTCACGTCATAATGCTGAAAGGGAGAACATGTTTGGCGACGAGTTTCGATCCCACGACACACAGAATGTGGGTCGAGCACCCTAAACACCAGACCACGCCATACTCAGTACAACAGCCACTAAAACTATAGGATCATATAAACTGTATCCGAAAGTACAAGTTTACAAATAAACACGTTCCGAGACCTACCACTACTAATATTACAGTAACAACAATTAACATGTTAAAATATCCACAATATACACATAAGTTATAAGGGGTCGTAAAGAGGGTGGGGTGAAACAAAACGCATATTCAGTGAGGGAGAGACAACATAAAAAGTCTGGACACCACTGCTCTAAGGTTCTAATCAGCGATTTTGTTGGAGGAAGAAAATTGATGAGACAAATTATTAGTGAAAACTTACTACTGTACCGCCATTTTCATAATATATACCTCGTGTATGTATGTCTGCTGGTCGAGTTCGGAGCATTTTTATATGGTTTGTAATAAACAAGTCCTGCACCAAAGCAGTAACGTACAATAAGCGAATAACCCAATAAGCCGAGCTATCTAGAGAGATCAGGCTGAGGCACATTAGATTACCTTCTTTTACTGTCAACGTTGACAATGGCTGGAAAATGTTCTTCATTAACTGAAAGTCTCAAAACAACAAATTTCGTCGCGACATATGACCCATTAACCCCACAAAGAATGGATAAATATTCTGAGCTTAAGAATCATCTTTACTGTCTACTTCTTGTAGACAACTACATATTGTTAATGGAGGATGAGCATTCTTCTAAAAGTGTTTCAAAACGCGATAAAAAAAAAAAGACTGATTTAAAGTAATCAAAATATTAGTAGCGTGCAATTTACTTGTTTCAATATACTAAATAATTATAGGGACATTTTCTGTCCCCTCTTTCCTAAGCACTTTCTACTTAAAAATATTATAATACACGGTTTCATCACTATAATACTCTTGCTGTTAACGATATTTTCGGTCGTAATCCCAATAAAATCTCAAAATGTTCGTCAAACAGTTTGCTTCGTTTCCAGTATTCTCGAAAACTGCACAAAGGCAATCTTCACTGTTAGCAAGGCCGGATTATTTATTAGGCACAATAGACGCAGTGCTTAAGGCCTACGAAAACTATAGGTCCATGAAAAAATTTTCCTTAAAAGTTAATATTTGGTTTAAATTTTACGGCTGGTACGGACGACGAACAGAAGATACAAAAGGCCTTACGATTGTCTTGATCCGGCACCGAGCCTGGTAGTCCCTAATTTTGAAATGAAATATTACAGGTGAAGCAGCTCGTGAATAGCACCCACCTTTAATTCTTGGGTACTAAGCTGCAGTATATTTTTACGGCAATAGGCCGCCAACCAAGCTAACTTGGATTCATTGTCTAGTACACTAACTTGACTAAGCACTAGGCTATGCCCAGCTTTGTCGAATGGAAGAACTACAAAACAAATAGTAAAACCACTTGAAGAGCCACCCTGTTGTGTGTTAATGTCATTTTCTTGTACAATCACTTAATAGTGACTACCATATTTTACAGATAGTAATAGAGATGCTTGGGAAATATCAGTGGTACTTCCATTCTAACTTAAATATGTTGTATTGTGGTTACGGATTCTAATAACTGAAGCTTCATGTTTATTTAATAAACAGTAGTTAAATTGTAATTTTAAAAGATGTCAGGTTTTCATAGGGACTGAATTCTTTATAGGTGTCTGTAACTTGTTGGCGATACGTTATAACCAATAAATAAGTGGCATAAAATCAGCTTCTTTTAGAATAATATATTCAAACCAAGTCAAACGTATGTATAAAAATTCGTTTCACTACTGTTTATCAGAGTTGTATCCAGAGCTTTACGTGATTGTGTTTTTCAAAGTTCACACAAGCTAATTCAGTTAATTAGAATATCCTTTAGAAAGACAAATTATTCTTCTCTATCTATGCTAGTACAATACAAGCTGCGATACTTTCACTTTTTGAAATAGCCATTATATGCTCTTTTGGCTACGTTCACAATCACACAATCTAACTTCACTTACTTTCACTAACTTCTTTTGTTGCATTAACTTGGCTTTCTGTGTATATTGCCCGACTGAAATCTAGAATTTTCTACAGACTACGAGGCGCTACAATGTTACAGCGCTCACTTAAAGCAACAAAAAAATTTAAGAAGGTTCGAGTAGCGTGACGTCAATTCACAACAACTGAACGATAAACGGTTACGTAAACAACGTTACGGTAAATTATCGCTTCTAAAAATATTAACTTTAACTTGTTACTTATAACTATTTAAATAATAACACGTTAAATTTAAATCACATAATTCGTGTATTTCTAAAAGTAATCCACTTTAATGTTCCATTTTAAATGCCAGGAACGTTAATGGCTTTAATCCTCAAAAGGAGGAACGCCGTTCCACTCTAATTTCACTCCTTATGTGTATTTAGCATATGATACATGCTAGTTTCCTACCTAATATATTGTGTGCATGTGTTTATTATTAATGAATGGATTTGACAGTCATGTATCTTGTACAAAGAATTCAATGTCGTTTGTTCCCAAATTTTCTTTCCTACTAAAGTCTGTTCAAAAATCATTCTATAAAATATATAGAATTTCGCACAAAGCTACACGAGGACTATCTGCGCTAGCCATCCCTAATTTAAGGGATAGAGTAGAATGAAAGCAGTGCTCACCACACCAACACAACGCCCCAAACTTCAAAGAGGAGCATGTTCAGTGACAGTATTCGAACCCGTGTACCATGGCCTTAAACAGAACAGTAAATGAGCACTTTTTTTCCCGTTCCCTGTAAAACAGTTGGAAAGAGATAATGGACAAATTATATTTTAAAATATATATGGTGTGTTTTGAATTTCGCGCTAAGCTACTGAGGGCTATCTGTGCTAGCTATCCCTAACTTAACAGTGTAAGACTAGAGGGAAGGCAGCTAGTCATCACCACCCACCGCCAACTCTTGGACTACTCTTTTACCAACGAATATTGGGACTGACCGATAAATTATAACGCCCCCACAGCTGAAAGGGCGAGCATGTTTGGTGCGACGGGGATTCGAACTTGCGATCCTCGGATTACGAGTTGGGTGTCTTATCCACCTGGCCATGCCAGGCCAAACATATATGGAAATATAAAACAAGAAGTAACGATAAAATGTCAAGAGGTGAAAAACCTGTAGAAACTGTAATACAAAATATATATTTATATAATAATAATAATATTTTATGCCAATAGCAACACGATTCCAGTTTAAAACTTTCCACTGACAGTCATGAACTGGTTTGTAAAAATAGTTACGACGATACAGTAATAAAAGTGCAGAGCAGGTTGCCCCCATAAAGTTTAAATGAAACAAAATGCACGATATGTTCTTTCATATAGGCTTAAAAATACTTTTATCTTATGAATCATACTTTGCTTTAATAAATATATATGCACGTCATTTTTCACAATTTCTTTCACGCTAAACTTGTCTATAGAACATTATTGCAGATCAATAATCTTCTGTGAACTCTTAAATTTCGAGAAGAAATCAACATTCAATTCATGTCTGCAACAATAACAACCAGTCGTAATCAGACACCAATATGAAACTGGTATTATTATTCAGGCCTGAATTTAAAAGCTAGGCCTAAAGTGAAAATTTGAAGCGTTTATGTTTATTTTACTCTAAACATAATCAACTACCACATGCTCGCCTTACATCTTGTCCTTTCTGACTGACAAAGAAATAATATTGATAAACGTGGATACTGTAAGACAATCATTTTAAACATAATAAAACTTTTCTAATATATTTATTTAGAGACTAGACTTTTAGCGTGAAAACAAAAATGTTATTGGAACTGCCTCTACAGAATGGTATAACGTATTTCTACGCCGTTATGATCGTTTATCATCGACTTCTTTAAGCCTTACAAACATTTCCATAGCTTTCAACTTTAGCCTCATCTCTAGTATTAATCAAGGAATGTACATATATCATGCTTGAAAATGTCAAGTAAGAATGTGTCTACAGTTGTAGATATCTGTAAGAATAGTTAACATAATCGATAGCACAAGTGAAAATATTAGTGTGTGTTACTGTATGTGTAAATTGCGTGTAAAACGAGTGAAACTCCAATAATCAAAGTCTGCCAAGAAATGTGGCCTCAATATAGCGTGCATTTTTCCGACATAGCTTTGCCCTTATCAACCCCACGGCTTTGCGGTTGTCTGGTTGATAAACTAAACATACTTACAGGGCGCACTTTTTCATGTCCCTAAATTTACCATACTCACAGATTTCATCTTGTATGATTTAGTTAAAAGCTTGTAATACTAGTCAACACATTCATCCGACCATACTATTACCACCATATGCTGAGCATACCTCGCTAAAAGCATGAAACTAGTGATATTGAAGGATAACAGTTATCAAACTTGTATACGCGAACCAAACAGCAAAAAACTAAATAAATAAATAAAAATAAATAGTCGGGAAAATAACGTTAAACCTTGACCACGTATCTGTTCACCAGAACTCCATGAAGTTTGTAAAAATTGTAAATAAAATAAAACAAAAATACAGTTAGCCTAAGCGCTGTAACAGGAGATAAGGAAAAACAAAAACTATATATTTTAAGGAACTGATCCTAATAAAACTCTGGAACTTGACACATATCTACGGTGTGTTGATAACATCGAAGCAGTATTTATATATTGTCGTATTCCACATCTGGTTCATTGTGTATAGTGACCTTATTTTGAAATGCTCAATTAATTACTTTATATACATTTTTACATTCCACTATGAAACCGAAACTAGCAAGAAGGTGCTTATTAATGTCAGTACAGTTTTATTACAGTGTTTCAAAGTCATTCACGCACATGCACTACACATGTGCAAAGAGCTAATCCTTTATTACACGACTAAATCATTCAATGGTTGTAATGTTTCTCCCACATATAACTAAGTCGATAAACCAAAGAGAACGGATTCGTTGACAATTTAATCCACATGATAATAGTAACTTACAACATCTATAATCAGCTTTCTCTCTTCTTCCAGTTGCGATTTGTATTCCATTAGTCAAGTTACGATGTCACCGGAAGTATATAGTTTCAAAATCACTACATTTGATATTTCGAAATGGAAAATTATTTTAGGCTAAAACATAAGTGAACGTATTAAGTTTTAGTCAGAAAAGTTAAGAATAAATGAGTTTGTGAAGGGGCTTAGAAAACAGGCTAATATCAACAAAACAAAAATACTGCTTCAAAGAAACCGGTCTAAGAATATTTTACAAATTATTTTAGGGTATGATAATATTCAGAATAATTGCTTAAACGCTGAACCAAAACACTTTCATGTTTTCGCTCTGTTTTTATGTGCAGGACATTATTACTCAAAACTTGAAAACAGCATCAATGATCATGATACCGAAATCAGGCATGTCAGTACAACACTCAGAAAACTACAAAACTTTTATGCCTAACAAATAAAATAAGCAAATTACTTTAAGTCATTACACAATTATTTAGCTTTCTAGAAACCAATCCACTTAAAAAAAAAAGATAATATACAAGTCCTGATTTTAAAAAATGACAGAAACTATAGCAAAATAAATAAACTGATACGCCCTCTACTGGCTCAGTGATAAGTGTAAGATAATAAACTCTGAGAACCGGTTTTCGATACCTGTAATAGGCACATTTATAGGCTTACAAAAAAAACCCAACAAAGTGGCTGTTATACAGTACTTACTCTTCCTGAACGTTAAAATATTTAACTCATAATGGTAAGATAGAGCAAGAAACAAAATCCCTAGAACATACTTTCGTTATACTGTCGATTCTTTCTGCCCACCTGCCGGTATGTCATTAGCATCTTTCTCTTTATCCTAGATGTTCATGACGTAAAACACAACAAACGAAGACACTCAAACAAAACTCCTAGTTTAGGTGAGAAACAGTGTCATCAAAAAATTCAAACACGCAGCCGAACAACAACTAAATAAAATACACAGTTAAAAAACATAATTCATAATTTTTTCATAGACAACTAGGCTGAAGAAACAGAACAGCTTCATATTAGAAATACAAAATATGCAACAACAAATTAAAACCTACAAAAAATTCAAAGTTCTTGGGCATTATATGACAAACAACGTCGGCCACATCTTAATTTACGTCCTATAAACTTTAATACGCGACGGATTTATTATCTTTTATCTATTGTGATATCGATGTTTGTTGAAGTTAATTTATATTTAGAGATGTACGTAACTTGCACTGTTAACTCTATATTGTGAAATTTCCGCCTATTCACTACATTTGCAGAAGATTCCCATATAAAAATCAACACACGTACATAAACACTAAGTGTATCGTCAGTATTGTTGTGCAGACTGAAATTCTAAAAACTCTCCTCACGCCTATAAATGTAACCAACGTAACGCGCCAAGAGACTATACACAATCATTGGTTTGAAAGAGTTGCTGTACTGAAAACCTCGGAAGCTATTATTGTGAGTAACGTTTATTATCAGGAATTTCAGATATTTGACTGGGAACGCTTATAAATTTCGAACATTACAAACCATTTAACTTAGCAGAATCACATCGGATATTCGTAATTTTATGAAGAGACTACAGCGGTGCAAAGTTCGACGTTACCAAGAACGCAGATCTAGCTAGCTCCCTGTTAAGTGAATCGTACCTACATCAACTCGAAATTATCTCTCTCATCGTAAATCCTCAATAAGACAAAGAAGTTCCAGACTTTGTTTGCAAGTTAATAACTCTTTTGTACTAGATTATTTGTAATAACCGTTATTGTTTGTATATTAATATACATTTGTATTAAAAAGAAAACTGTATCACTCTTGTTGGCAACTATCATAACTGGATACGTGTTGACATTTATTTAACTTCTAAATTTATCTTTTAACTTAGTTTCAGGCTATTTCAAATTATAATATGTAACAACTACCCGAGTACCTGAAACGCTTGTTTGCTGAATAGAGTTGTGTAACTACGAAACTCAGACTGACACTTCCTCACATGACAGAATAAAACAAAATTCGGAATAATTACTAAGTTACGTATATGCACAAACACCACAGAACTTCCACACAAAGACGAAATCCCCTTACGTCAAGCACCGCTTATTTACGTTAAGACAAAACGTTAAAAACAACAAAGAAAACACCTTCCTTCATCTACTAAACAATAATCTCTCTCTCACGGGGAGAGATGAGGTATAATGATTATTACAGAAACCAGGAAATACCAAGTCAAAACGGTGTCTCTTAGGTGCGTCTACAACATCATGGGGATATTCAGGCAGGGACACTGCCGAAGATGTGTCTATGTAACTATCCAGACAGGGATATTACAAAAGCATGGCACAATACCACCCATTGTCTTGAATGCGAGTTATCGAAACACACAACCATATCCAAAAAGAGGAGTCGCATGAAGACTCAAGTACATGAAAGTCCACGAAAATAAATCCCGAGCACTGATAAAAAAAAAATTCCCTTAAACATGTTTCACAACGTTCACCATATTATATGCTATTTCTAATTTACATTTCTCTCTCTCTTCTGAAATTAATCTAAAAAACCTTTCCCACAGTTTCTTTTGTACCACTTTTCATTTACATACCAGACCCCAAACCTCGGGTGTTCAATTATTTCCTCAGCACGGGACCCTAAACATTTCTTCTCTGTCTTTTCTGGGTCTAAGAGATTTTTAGTTCACTGTTAAAATTGCTGTGGAAGTAACCTGTAACCCTTATAAACACTTTACTCTTTCCGTATCATTTGCAAACAATTCTCAAAGCTGTACTTTTGTTAACATTGTAGCAAAGTTACGGTACTCAAATAACTGTCGTTTAAACATTTTCACATCAAACCACAGATAAAATGTAGCTTGTAACAGTTTATTGCTCTAAGGATTTTGTTTTTGATGGAACTCAAATTCAGAGATCTAGATCGAAAAGAATTTAAAATGATAAGACCAATACAAAATAATGAGATTCCAATTTAATATACATCAAAATATTTGTATCAAGTAAAAAATATTTTTGGCGTAATACTACACGCTAAAATCTGCTCCCTGTACTAATACAGAGTTTAGGGCTAACTGCCAGGATATGAATAGATTAACGAGGTACTTTTATAACATTAACATTTCATCACTATGTATGTAATTTTCATATTAACATTTAAATTAATAATTAATTCACAAGGGATCAACAATGTAACATATATTTCACTGAAGCAAGATGACAAAAAAAGAAGTTATTTTACTGTTTCCACGACCCCAACTGGTACACGTACTGTCGCTTTTCTTCAGTTTGTTTTTTTGTGCTGAATATTTCTTGTTCGTAGTAAACTACAATATAGAACATTTTCTAGGGAAAATAATTTGGTTCAGATGACTACAGTTTAATTCGTTACACATTGAACATTTATATATTATTTATTTAAGATTTACATAAAAAATGGATAGTAAAAAAACTCATTAACTCATCCCTTCACCGCTTCGATATTTATTTTACGCACGACAACCGAATACGAAATTAGACGGTTGAGGGGAGAAACACGTTCACAAAACGTTAAAGCCAAGAAGAATTTAAAGTATTATATGAAAAAAACCTACAAACCTTATGTAGGTTAGTTTGTATTAGAATGAATATCGTCCACATGTAACACTGAAGAAATTATAACTAACGTTTAACCTATTACTACCAGTACCACCCTTAATTTTGAACAGAACGTTTCATTGCAATCCAGCTGAAACTACTTACTCCAACGACTAATTTATTTTAACTAAATGCACTGTATTACAGTTGACCAGAATATCACAAGAAACAGGAGTTTACACTTCCTATCTTAATATTTACGAAATTTGAGACAATAAAACTTAAAAGTTGTTATTAAAACACAACAACACATTTCAAAATACGAAGGTTAAATAACAGCTGTTCATTACACGTATTTCTCTTGTATTCTATTTGCTCTTTGTAAGTCACTGTGTATACGTAACCAGTGTACTACAGTATATCGTGTTATGGTTTCACGAAAGGCGTTGGTTTATTCCGCCGCAATAACAATATGTACAATGAAAAACAATAACTACTACTTAAGACTAACCTGAAGGCTGTGAGCAATTTGTCGGATAAAATATAGATCTAGATCTTGAATGACGTCATCCTTATCTGTGGCACTGGTGAACAAAGTATCAGAGTTGTGAATCCACGATGAGGGCCTGAAATGTACTGGCCCGAAACATGAATAATTCGTAGTCATATCTTTCGTTGTGGGTCTCTTAAAACTCGGAGGATTTTCAGATTTGGGAAATACACTACTAATTAACACAATAAACACGAAATTCTTCAGATTTAAAGCGATAAACAGATGACATGAACCAAACTATCGACAGCAGCTTACGACGAAATAAAACAACGCTAGAATTCTACTGCAGCCTCGTCTTAAGAAGTTATTATAACGTGTCCAACAACACGTTTTACTTTCGAGGGAAGGCCAGCTACAACACAAGTTTCAATCCAAGATGGTTTACAAACATTGTTCGAAACAAAGCAACTCAAAACTTTACTTTAGGAGAAGTGAACTGACACATGGGAATTTAATGTTTCGTTCTGAATAAGCCAACTTGCACGTACAGGAATCCAAGTATCAACTACCCTTACTACAGGATATGGCTGCAACTGTTACGTTTTCTCTTGTCGGCCAAGAAGGGCGGATACACACACACACATATGTATTTAATAATCTCCTTTTCCTAACTTTGACTGCTAACGTTCTTAGTTCGTGATCACACTAGACCCTTCGGTAACCGAACTATTTTTGACCCTTTTTCGAGTAGAAGAACACGCCAGACATGATACCAAGAACTTATACAAGGCCCACCCCCGTTCTCTGGGACTAACCAGTCACAACGCAGCTTCCGATTACTAACCGAGCTTTGGTACTGGATGTTTCAATCTTGGGATTCTATAGACCTTGAGAAAAAAACACTTTATTAATTACAGCTTCGTCCCCCATTAAACAAAGTTTGGCACGAATGTGGTTATAAATACAATGTGTTATTACCTGAGGCACATCACTGCGTTATTCAGTAACTTTGAGAATCGTCCACACGTGCACAAACAAACACGTTATCTCAACTAATAAGTTAAAGAAGTAAATTGTGATCAGTGTTTAACCAAAGGTAGCGTTAAAGTATATTTCAAGGACTCGTTGTAACTAGTTACACCCATCACGTGGCCTCCAGGTCAAAACTGACGCTTGTGATGTTGCTATCTTCATAACCAAGGTTACGTTATTATACTTGGAGCCATCGAAGAAACTCTAAACTTTAACCTCAATGTATCAAAACATATATAGATATATAAATGTACATTAATTTGAGGTAACAATATAATTTTGTCTGGGTGTGTGTGCAGTATTTCCACCCATCCCACTCAGTATACTATCTGTTATTTTCAGCCATGTGCTCATTGATATAACAATGACGTTCCACCAGTGACGTCATATAGGGGTCACGAGGTTATTCCACACCAAGTAAAAGAAGCTCCGCGGGTAGTAGGGTTCGAGAATAAAGCAATCAACGTCTGGATATATAAAACTAGTAACGTGCGTTACCAGTGGGGCTGGAAGTAAGTACGGCCACGAAAATAATTATTTCATAAGTCGGTAACATTTAATAGCAGCTGGTATGTGTTGTAAGATTGAAATTAAAGAAAACAGTCTAAGTATTAGTGAACCTGATATATAATATATATATATATATATATATATATTTGTTTTTTTATAAAACGAAATGGAGTTGATAATATCACTGATCAAAGTTCCTGTTCCTAACAGTTATGTAGTTTACTTGTCCTAGCTGTAAACATAAACATTAATTACTATTGTCAGTGATGTCGAGACAACCCACTTGTAGAGAAAAATATATATGTAAAACGGCTCGTGTGGGTTGAGAAAATTTTTACGTAGAGGAGCGAACAACGTTTCGACCATCTTCGGCATTTTGTGAACCTGACGATGACCGAAGAAGGTAAAAACGTTGTTCGTTCTTCTACGTAAAAAAATTTCTCAACCCAAACGAGCCGTTTTTTATTGTATATTAATTAATATAAAGTAATTGTTCAAAAATTTCAGTTAATTATTTGTTGGATGAACACGTTTTGCTAGTTTTTTACTGTGTTAAGTGTGTTATGTTATTTCTCTGCTGAAAGTATTCTTATTTTATACCTACATGAAACAAATATGTACGTGTATCTTTTAATTCGGTGTTTCTGTTGCTTTTCAATTTCGCGCAAAGCTACACGAGGGCTATCTGCGTTAGCCGTCCCTAATTTTGAAGTGTAAGACTAGAGGGAAGGCAGCTAGTCATCACCACCCATCGCCAACTTCTGGGCTACTCTTTTACCAGCGAATAGTGGGATTGACTGTCACATTATAACGCCCCCACGGCTGAAAGAGTGAGCATGTTTAGTGTGAAGGGGATTCGAATCCACGACCCTCAGATTATAAGTCGAACGTCTTGACCAACCTGGCTATGCCTGGCCTTTAATTCAGTGATACATTTAATTTAATAGGGAATGTCTCCCAATAGCTCAATGATACGTTTATAGACTCGTAACGCTTTAATTCGGGGTTAGATTCCCCATCATATATAGAGTCTAGATAGCTCATTATACAGCTCAGCGATTAAAACGTTGGTGAATTATTTAAAACATTTATGTAGCAAAAAATTATATTAATGCTCAGAATTTCGTGAAAAACCACAATATTATCCACGAAAACCCAGGAAAAAAATTTAAATAGAATGTGACTTTATTTCCCCTCACCATCCAAACGATATTATCTGACTGAGGTTGTCGTTGTAGTTTTCAAAAGTCTTCGGCTTTATTTATTTATTTATTTTTTTCAAATTAAATCTGCGATTTCAATTATTAATGCCACAGAAAGTTTTGGACAGTTGCAATTAACACACGTAAATAAACACTGTTATCCGAAAAGAATTGTTTGGCTCGTGCTCAACAGTTGTTTTGTGAGTTAAATGTCTCAGTTACAAGTTTGAAACTTAATATGGAAAATAACCTCTGGTGGAAATGTCTATGGGTATAATGTCTCGGAATGAATATAGCGAACAAAACGATTTGTTTGGCGATTGATGTACTTCGTTGTCATGTTGAGAGTGATATGCAAACAATACTTGACAAAATACAATCCTTAAGTACGACTTCGAGACTCATTCACAAATGATTTGACTATTTGCTGTTTATGGCTGGATTATACTTTAAGAGTTTTAGCTTTACGAGCTTGCAGTTTATCTTGATTTTTTCATTTTGATGGTAATGGTTTTGGAAGGAATTTTCAATTGAATGTTAACACAGTTTTTTTGATAAATTAGTTTTCTTTGTTTGTTTTGGAATTTCGCACAAAGCTACTCGAGGGCTATCTGTGCTAGCCGTCCCTAATTTTGCAGTGTAAGACTAGAGGGAAGGCAGCTAGTCATCACCACCCACTGCCAACTCTTGGGCTACTCTTTTACCAACGAAAAGTGGGATTGACCGTACATTATAACGCCCCCACGGCTGAGGGGGCGAGCATGTTTGACCCGATGCGGGCGCGAACCCGCGACCCTCGGACTACGAGTCGCACGCCTTACGCGCTAGGCCATGCCGGGCCAATTAGTTTTCTACTTTGACATTTACGTGCAATTGAGTTATGTTTTCAGAAAGTGTACTTTACAAAATTCGATAGATTCGTGGTTATATAGTAACTCTACATAACCTACCATTAGCCTGAAACATGAAAACTATGGTTTCCCCTCCCCCCAGAAAACCAAACAACGAAAACAAAAACAACTAAAACTACACTTCAGTTAGTAACATAGAAACTGGGGAACAACGTTGATGTAACAGTTTGACACTAAATGATAATACTGAAATCTAAAGACGAAGAATGTTTTAGGCTTAACTGGAACAGTACTAATCTTAATTTAGTATTTATATTTTAGGCCTAATTGATACAGTACTAATCTGAATTTAGTATTTGTGTGTGTTCTTACGCGGAACTGTTCTTTAATTTTAATCGGACATTCATAAAAGTATAGTAATAAAAAACGTGTTGATTTTACTAAAATCAACTAACTTATAGTTAATTTTTTTTTCTTGTAGCACAGCCACACTGGGGACCCTCAGTAGCACATCGATATGTTTGCGGACTTATAACGCTAGAAACCGGGTTTCGATAACCGTGGTGGGCAGAATACAGATAGCCCATTGTGTAACTTTGTGCTTAACTGCAAGCAAGCAAGCAAGCCTTATCGGGTTATCTGCCGTGTCCACCGCGGGGAATCGAGCCCTAGATTTTAGCGTTGTGAATTTGCGGACTTGCCATTGTAAAAGTATGCAAATTTATTTCTGTACGAATTTGTTTTATTTATTTATTATATGTCGCAGAAACTGAATTACAAAGATATCTGCTGAAACTAAAGATATACATAATTTACCAAGTCGCGTGCAATAATCAGCAACAAACAGACAAAACATAATTAAGTCTTCCGGGGGTTTTCTGAAAGAGTTCAAGAAGGATATTCGTTAGGCACGCCCCCAAGTGGCTCAGTATGAAGTTTGTAACCTCATAACCCTTGCATTGATACCTGTAGTTGGCAGAGTTTAAGGCCCGGCATGGCTAAGCGTGTTAAGGTGTGCGACTCGTAATCTGAGGGTCGCGGGTTCGCATCCCCGTCGCGCTAAACATCTCGCCCTTTCAGCCGTGGGGCGTTATAATGTAGGTCAATCCCACTGTTTGTTGGTAAAAGAATAGCTCAAGAAATGGCGGTGGGTGGTGATGACTAGCTGCCTTCCTCTAGTCTTACACTGCTAAATTAGGGACGGCTAGCACAGATAGCCCTCGAGTAGCTTTGTGCGAAATTAAAATAAAACAAACAAACACTGTTTAAACTTAGTTTGTAATTTTGCGCTTAACAAGAAAAGAAACTAACAGACTTACAGGTTAAAACAACGTAACTAACAATGTCATCACCCGCATGCACTCGGCACAGCCATATATAGTATCATTATTTAAGGTGGTTGCCTGAACTAATATTATGTGAGGCTAAATCCTCTTTAATTAAGTGAATCACACAACATTTAACAAGTTTATGCTTAAACTTTGACAATGAATAATCAATAATAAGTGTCCACTCGTACTATTCTTTTTGAAAAACTTGAACTAGAAACTGCTAATTTAGTTTGCTTGGCATAATCAATACATATGCATTTTCACATCCTTTCACGCTGTAGTTTTACTGTTCTAACTCAGCTGTCTTTAATCCAAAAGCCAAAAGCGGCCCACTGTTATTTTTATATGAAGCCGAAGTAAATATGTTGGACCGATAGCTCATGTGACTTTTGCATAGGTGGATGCGAAATGTTTGATCACAATTGAGCGGATTTTGTTGAATAACATTGAACAAATGGCTTATATTTAGACAAAGTTTGACACCTAATTATACATTATGTGGTTCTATCAGTGTGCCAAATTTGAAGAAAACAATAAAAATTAAGTGTGTTATAAAGAAAACGCTCATAAAGTTTTAATGCTTGGAGATTTTATATCTCGTGTATTTCTTGATGGATTGCTTTAAAATGTGGTATATGAATCTAACAGGTCACATCCATGAAAAATATCTAATACTCAGAGTTACAGAAACTGGAAAATTGCTAAACTAAACTATCTATCACTCCTGTTAATCATACAACAGTTCGCTACTCAAAAGAAACGAAAGCACTAATTTTTGTCGTGTAGTGATATTATTCTTATAACATTACTGTATTTTGTACGCATGTATAAAAACTGAAGCAGTTAGTGTACTTCTCTTCGTAGAGAATACTCTTATGTTCTATTAAAAAATTGTTTGAGCCAGAATGTCATTTCCTACATTTCTTTAGAGGTAAACATCAAATGTTTTGTTTGTTTTCAGTTATATGTCCCTACTGCACACAATATTATATTTGCCCTATCACGTGATGGCAGCATGCACGTGTGAAGTAACATGCAAATTTTAAGGACACTGAACTTAAAAAGTGAATGTGACGTGAACGTCCTTTCAAATTATCATAAGATCCTAGTTAAGGCTGATGATTAGTAAAAGCTTCACGTAAAAGAAAGCCAGTTCATTCATAAACATAAACAGGCAAGTTCAGTACTCAAATTGCTTTTCATCGATTAGCTCTAGTTAGCTAATACAGGATCTTTAGTGTCATATTTTTATTTTATTTTTGTCACTAGAAGATTTTTTTTTTTCTTTTTCACATGAAAGATTGATCAGGTGAAGTCTACAAGTTTCGTAAGAGATTAGGTCCAAGTAGAATCTAGAAGCTGCCCGTTGTATGAAGAAAACTAGTAAATATAAAAATGCCAGACTTAGTGAGTTAAAATAACTAATAAATTCAGTATCAGTTAAAAGAGGTTTAGTAAGCTTTACAATTAGGCTTAGTGAGTTTGTTCTTTAGTGATTCATATTTTAAATTGGCATTTTCTTATCGATAATTAACAAAATTTATGCAACTAAGTTAGGACTGTTAGGCTACGTTAATGTACGACTTATGTTGGAATGTAATGTTTTATAAGCTAGGCCTACCAAAGAATGTGACAGGTATAAAACGTTAGGGCATAAGCGAACTGACTTTCGTATTATTTTTACTAAGTAATCTGAAATAATACGTTACAACACTGTCGCAAGTGGGATTACTTTGATGTAAGTAAAATAAAACTTTGACTAAACTTCAAAGTGACAACAAAATGTAGAGACAGATTGGAATTTGTTGTAAGTGATGAAACGGGGAAGTCTGGGAAGGAAGAGACTGAAAAGTAAAAAGATCAAGAGATAGAAGACACGAAGAAAAGGTTAAAAGAGACATAGTATTAAAAAAAAAAACGAATAACAATATGAAACCTGTTTGATCACAAGATTGGCAAATGTAAAGAACAAACATTTCCATCCGCATCTATACAATAATTTTAGCTTAAAATAATATTTACTATAAAAGAACTAATTATGTCTACACCTCCAACTACAACTGTTGGGTTATTCTTGGCTGTCGGACTTTCCTGGAATTCTCCACAGTTTAGCTGACTAGTTTAACAAGTTACCAATCGAGAAATTAATAATTACATAATTACTGGGGTGCAAACGAGAGTAAACGTATTTTTTCTGTCATTTCATATAATTGAATATTTTCACGTTGTTAGGTCTTACCGAGCCAATGGATATGATTACTGCTTGATAATATCTGAGGTGATGCTAGTGTTATTTTTAATGTAATACAAATAATTTTCTTATTTCTTCACACCTTCTTTTGTCGTTTTTTTTTTTTTTTTACGTCAGGAAGAACGTGTCCAAATAATTAAACTGGCGGCCCGAATATGATTGGTGAAAAATTTTCACAAGAATTTGTTTGTTTGTTTTGAATTTCGCGCAAAGCTACACGAGGGCTATCTGCGCTAGCCGTCCGTAATTTAGCGGTGTAAAACTAGAGGGAAGGTAGCTAGTCATTACCACCCACCGCCAACTCTTGAGCTACTTTTTTTACCAACGAATAGTGGGATTGACTTACACATTATAACGCCCTCACGACTGAAAGAGCAAGCATGTTTGGTGCGAGGGGGATTCGAACCCGCGACTCTCAGATTACCTTTTACAAGTAAGTTAAGCATACAACAGTTTCAAAATTTGTATGTAGTTGTTTGAGGTTAGGCCTACAGGTGAACATAACTTGTATAAAACGTCATTAAAGAAATAAATTAATTCCTTATCAATAAGTCAACTGGTTTTAGCAAATAATCTAGAAAAAAAAAAGTCGACCTGAATAAACACCTTAAGAAAGACGATAAAAATTCTTATAATAAACATCAAATTATCTTCTTTTGGTTACTACATTTGGAAATTGTTTCATATTCATGTAATCTGGATGTAACATTATAAACAACGTGGCCTGTTTGTTTTGAATTTTTGCGCAAAGCTACACAAAGGCTATCTGAGTTAACCGTTCCTAATGTAGCAGCATAAGAATAGGGGGATTAATAGAACTTTATAACGCTCCACGGCTGAAAGAGCGACACGTTTGTTGTGAGGGGGATTCGAATCCGCGACACTCAGCTTATAGGCCGATCAACCGAGCCACCTGGCCATGCCGGGCAGATGATGGTCACTCCTGTTATTAAGCGTCAGGCACCGCTTATTAGTTGCCCTCCTTGTGCTCAATAATTCTGAACTGAGATTGAACCTTGGACTTTCTTACCTGGTCATTTAGTTCAAGTGTCGGCTCGGCATGGCCAGATGGGTTAAGGCGTGCGACTCGTAACCTGAGGGTTGCGGGTTCGCATCCCCGTCGCGCCAAACATGCTCGCCCTTTCAGCCGTGTGGGCGTTATAAAGTGACGGTCAATCCCATATTCGTTGGTAAAAGAGTAGCCCAAGAGTTGGCGGTGGGTGATGATGACTAGCTGTCTTCTCTCTAGTCTAACACTGCTATATTAGAGACGGCTAGCACAGATAGACTTCGAGTAGCTTTGTGCGAATTTCAAAAAACAACAAAACAACATATTCTATTATATTTCTCCTTACAACTTTAGCACGTTAAGTTATAAGGGCAAACCATATTATTATTATTTAAGTGAAATATAATTTTTGTTATATTTAAATATAAGTAATTTTAAGAGTGATTAACGTTACAAAATGTATAACTCTGAAAGAAGATATTTTCACACATTCAAAATTTAAAACAAAGTAATAATTTAACGTTAGACCAGTTCTAAGTAGAACATAATGTCATATTTTACTTTCGTAAAGTCCCCAATATCCATGATGATTTCAAAATTATAATGAAAATTTAGTGAACAGAAGTAAAAACCTATACGCAACTTACAGGGGTGTGGATTTTTTACACCCGATGGTGGGGATGATTTTTGCAACCACTTATGTGGACTGTTCAATTTGCAAATTGGTAATCTCTGATTACGTGAACCTGAAAGCTGTAAACATGCAGTCACAGAGTAATATTGTTGCCACGATACTTGCATGTATACTTAGGCCTACTGACTGATACTTACGAACTATCGCTTAGATCGAAAAGTTTAGAAGCACGCCTATATTAAAGATGTACATTTCGGCTACTGAAAAAGCCTACATCTAGGCTTAATTATGTAATTTGATTGGTAAGAACACGAGAATCACAAGAACAAACACACAATTTGTAGGGCTGTGATGCAATAAAACAATTCAACAGACAAAACTGTAGGGGGGGGGATGATCGTATGCACCATAACCCCCACCTATAATGAAGGGGAGATGTATACCCCATCCCCCAGGATCTACGCCCTAGCAACTTATCAAGTGTTACTTTAGAAAATCATGAAGTTTAACATTGATCGATAGACTCAAAAACAGAAAAAAATGTTTTATTCTTAAAATAACTGTCTTTGTCTACTTGCCATATTCACAAGAACGATATACATTAGATAATTAACGAATGTTTAGTATGTTTATTTATATTTAATAAATATTCAATAAATATTTTTCATTTATTCATCTTGTGATAGAATATAAAATTTTATAGTGTCATCTTTTGGTTAATATTAAAACTAACTAATTGTAATTCTGATGACGTATAGGATGTTTAATATTGACTCTTACGTAATACGGCAGCCAATACATTAGCACTTCTGAAAGCTCTAGTTTCTAAGTGAAGGTTAGCTTACATTGCATACTTACGTCATGACGTGATGGTAACCTCGTACTGTTACTAGTGCAAGTTAGGCCTAATTACGTTGTAGATCCAAGTTCATAAAAATAACAAACCAAATTACAGTATGAGATTGCAAATCTGGTCCACAGCAACAGTAAAAAACAACTGTGTACGTTGACCTAACTCTCTTCTAATAACAATCTATGATATTTATTTAATGGATTTTACCTCAAAGAAAATTACCTCAAAACTAAGATTATTAACAAATTGAAAACGTAGAGTTCTTTAGTAAATAACATTTCGAGCAGTTTTTGCTCGACTTAAAGCGCTTTTTATCATCCATTTGTCTTTTAATTACGTAGGTGTACTCATCTTCTTCAAAGTTAATGTATATCTGTGGTTATCGTACTAATTAAAACAATATACATTAGAGAATTAAAGTGTATATCCCTCCGTGGCAAAGTGGTATGGTTGTAAACCTATAACGTTAAAAACCAGGTTTCGATACCTTTTATGGGCAGAGCACATATAGCCCATTGTGTAGATTTTTGCTTATTTACAAACAATTAAATAATGTTTGGCATGTTTACCAACCGGAAATAAATATTTTATAACAACTTCAACGACGTTACGATCAATAATAAATAAACTTAGCATTTCGAAAATAGTTTAATTAATCTCCTGAAGTCCGATGTTTGACATTACAAGTATTTATAATGTCTGTAGTGCCATCTTTTGGATAGTTTTAAAATAAAGTATTCATCGTTCTGTACTCAATGAATCGTTTCTTTCCTCTTTCGTGTTATACGTTGTTTGAATTTTTAAATACATTCCAAAGGTGTAGATACGACTAAAGGTTGTCTATGCCTTTCTCTTTATATATATATATATATATATATATATATATATATTAGATTATTCAACTATTATTACTTTAAAAAGTTGGAATGTTTTTTTGATATTTAAACCTATAGTTAAATTTTAGTAGTTGCATTCAGTGTGCCCCCTCTCCCCAGAGGCTCAACGGTAAATCATTGGGCTTATAACGCTAAAATCTGGGTTTGTATGACAACGGTGGGCACAACGCAGACAGTCCATTGTGTAACTTTGTGCTGTTATAGCAACTTCGAAAGCAACCTCAACCAACCTGTTAGTCAGTTGTAGTCATAAGTTGCTTTATAATTACTATCTGCCTTAATGATGTGGAGGTAGCTGATGTTTGAATAAATCATTACATCATGCGAGGTTTTAGGCTCTGTCTTCTAGACAGACTCTGACACTTCCTCCATGTCACTTCACACGTTTTGATCCAGGTACTTCAGGAGAGGCTCTAGAGTAACACATATATTTCTGTTGTGTCAGCATGCTCCACGTGATCATTGAATTTCAAAGTTTGACAGAGCTATACAAAACATCACCATTACAACCCGTCTGTTTTGAGACTAGAAATGTTACATGCATACACCTGGCAGTTTGACCTGCTCTTTGGACATACCATCAGATTATGGATGACATATTGAAGTTTTTGTTAAAATTGATGTTACGATCTATTCGTATCTTTTCCAGTTTTCTCTCTTGGAATATCTATTCAACTGGACAGTTATGGTCAACGCCATGTTAGCTAATATGTTAGCCAATACATACGTTTCAAGTCTCTTAGTAAAGCAGTGATAAACAATCAACATTCATAGATTTTACTCGTTTTTAAAGGAGGACTGGCTATATTTATACATGTTTCTCCTGGTGGAGAGCCAGTAACTCTTTGTTATAACTTGTTTTGATACTGCTGATACTTGCTGTCGGGAGAATATTATCTCTCCACATCGTTACGGATAGAAACATCACTGACTGGTTAGTGCCTCGGTTTCCAACAGTCTAGCACTCTGCAAGGTAAGTGGGATCCTCTTCCCTATGAATGTATCAGGGTATGTAGTATCCTCTGCTTGAGTTCACCACTCAACCACCACACCCATGTAGTTGGTAGTGATGTTATAGAGATTCTTTCTTTACGTTAATTATTATATACCAAGTGTTTAGTTCAGGGTTGATAGCTGGTAGAGATGTTATAGAGATTCTTTCTTTACGTTAATTATTATGTACCAAGTGTTTAGTTCAGGGTTGATAGCTGGTAGTGATGTTATAGAGATTCTTTCTTTACGTTAATTATTATATACCAAGTGTTTAGTTCAGGGTTGATAGCTGGTAGTGATGTTATAGAGATTCTTTCTTTACGTTAATTATTATATACCAAGTGTTTAGTTCAGGGTTGATAGCTGGTAGTGATGTTATAGAGATTCTTTCTTTACGTTAATTATTACATACCAAGTGTTTAGTTCAGGGTTGATAGCTGGTAGTGATGTTATAGAGATTCTTTCTTTACGTTAATTATTATGTACCAAGTGTTTAGTTCAGGGTTGATAGTTGGTACTAATGTTATAAAGATTCTTTCTTTACATTAATTATTATGTACCAAGTGTTTAGTTTAGGGTTGATAGCTGGTAGTGATGTTATAGAGATTCTTTCTTTACGTTAATTATTATATACCAAGTGTTTAGTTCAGGGTTGATAGTTGGTAGTGATGTTATAGAGATTCTTTCTTTACGTTAATTATTATGTACCAAGTGTTTAGTTCAGGGTTGATAGTTGGTAGTGATATTATAGAGATTCTTTCTTTACATTAATTATTATATACCAAGTGTTTAGTTCAGGGTTGATAGCTGGTAGTGATGTTATAGAGATTCTTTCTTTACGTTAATTATTATGTACCAAGTGTTTAGTTCAGGGTTGATAGCTGGTAGTGATGTTATAGAGATTCTTTCTTTACGTTAATTATTATATACCAAGTGTTTAGTTCAGGGTTGATAGTTGGTAGTGATGTTATAGAGATTCTTTCTTTACGTTAATTATTATGTACCAAGTGTTTAGTTCAGGGTTGATAGTTGGTACTAATGTTATAGAGATTCTTTCTTTACATTAATTATTATGTACCAAGTGTTTAGTTCAGGGTTGATAGCTGGTAGTGATGTTATAGAGATTCTTTCTTTACGTTAATTATTATGTACCAAGTGTTTAGTTCAGGGTTGATAGTTGGTACTAATGTTATAGAGATTCTTTCTTTACATTAATTATTATGTACCAAGTGTTTAGTTCAGGGTTGATAGCTGGTAGTGATGTTATAGAGATTCTTTCTTTACGTTAATTATTATATACCAAGTGTTTAGTTCAGGGTTGATAGTTGGTAGTGATGTTATAGAGATTCTTTCTTTACGTTAATTATTATGTACCAAGTGTTTAGTTCAGGGTTGATAGCTGGTAGTGATGTTATAGAGCTTCTTTCTTTACGTTAATTATTATGTACCAAGTGTTTAGTTCAGGGTTGATAGATGGTAGTGATGTTATAGAGCTTCTTTCTTTACGTTAATTATTATGTACCAAGTGTTTAGTTCAGGGTTGATAGCTGGTAGTGATGTTATAGAGCTTCTTTCTTTACGTTAATTATTATGTACCAAGTGTTTAGTTCAGGGTTGATAGCTGGTAGTGATGTTATAGAGCTTCTTTCTTTACGTTAATTATTATGTACCAAGTGTTTAGTTCAGGGTTGATAGCTGGTAGTGATGTTATAGAGATTCTTTCTTTACATCAATTATTATATACCAAGTGTTTAGTTCAGGGTTGATAGCTGGTAGTGATGTTATAGAGATTCTTTCTTTACATCAATTATTATATACCAAGTGTTTAGTTCAGGGTTGATAGCTGGTAGTGATGTTATAGAGATTCTTTCTTTACATCAATTATTATATACCAAGTGTTTAGTTCAGGGTTGATAGCTGGTAGTGATGTTATAGAGATTCTTTCTTTACATCAATTATTATATACCAAGTGTTTAGTTCAGGGTTGATAGCTGGTAGTGATGTTATAGAGATTCTTTCTTTACGTTAATTATTATGTACCAAGTGTTTAGTTCAGGGTTGATAGCTGGTACTAATGTTATAAAGATTCTTTCTTTACGTTAATTATTATGTACCAAGTGTTTAGTTCAGGGTTGATAGCTGGTAGTGATGTTATAGAGATTCTTTCTTTACGTTAATTATTATGTACCAAGTGTTTAGTTCAGGGTTGATAGTTGGTAGTGATGTTATAGAGATTCTTTCTTTACGTTAATTATTATATACCAAGTGTTTAGTTCAGGGTTGATAGTTGGTAGTGATGTTATAGAGATTCTTTCTTTACGTTAATTATTATGTACCAAGTGTTTAGTTCAGGGTTGATAGCTGGTAGTGATGTTATAGAGCTTCTTTCTTTACGTTAATTATTATGTACCAAGTGTTTAGTTCAGGGTTGATAGATGGTAGTGATGTTATAGAGCTTCTTTCTTTACGTTAATTATTATGTACCAAGTGTTTAGTTCAGGGTTGATAGCTGGTAGTGATGTTATAGAGCTTCTTTCTTTACGTTAATTATTATGTACCAAGTGTTTAGTTCAGGGTTGATAGCTGGTAGTGATGTTATAGAGATTCTTTCTTTACATCAATTATTATATACCAAGTGTTTAGTTCAGGGTTGATAGCTGGTAGTGATGTTATAGAGATTCTTTCTTTACATCAATTATTATATACCAAGTGTTTAGTTCAGGGTTGATAGCTGGTAGTGATGTTATAGAGATTCTTTCTTTACATCAATTATTATATACCAAGTGTTTAGTTCAGGGTTGATAGCTGGTAGTGATGTTATAGAGATTCTTTCTTTACGTTAATTATTATGTACCAAGTGTTTAGTTCAGGGTTGATAGCTGGTACTAATGTTATAAAGATTCTTTCTTTACGTTAATTATTATGTACCAAGTGTTTAGTTCAGGGTTGATAGCTGGTAGTGATGTTATAGAGATTCTTTCTTTACGTTAATTATTATGTACCAAGTGTTTAGTTCAGGGTTGATAGTTGGTAGTGATGTTATAGAGATTCTTTCTTTACGTTAATTATTATATACCAAGTGTTTAGTTAATGGTTGATAAGTGGTACTGATGCTATAGATGTTACCAGCATATTCTGTCACTAGCTTGCCAAGTTATTATCACTAAATTACAATTATTTCAGGCTACTTATCAACTGTATACATTTGTCTCTATACACAATATGTTTAAATAATACTAACTATTCTTCTGGATTTACTTACTCTCCTTTGCCACGTAATATAAAACCTACTGAACGTAACTGGACATTATGTAATGGAAAGCGTTTTTTTTAGGAGTTAGTAACATCTGGGAAGCTGTGGTTTGGTTGCCCAATGGACAACATTCAACTGTGGGTGTGTTTGCAGGAATTACTTTTAGTGATTCACCAATGTGTTCATCAGTTCTTAGTTTTGTCAGAAACACGACGTCGAGTATAGTTTATCCTTGTACTTCCGATCTGTCTTAAAGATAAGGAAGTTTATTCAGCAGTGAAACATTGCAAAATGTGATACTGTTCTGGTAGTGTTCGTGCATGTCAAGAATCTCACCTAACGTTTGTGTAACTTTACTGGTATGTACCATACCTTACTAAAATAAATGCGACTTAACTATTTGGTAAATCAGTAAGTTTACTGATTTCTCCCAACAGTCATGTCTGAATAGGGAACCAGTTAGTTTAAATTTGCTTGTCTTTCAACTCACAGCGTCCTCAACCAACTTTCCTCACGTCAATTAGACAAAACTTAATATTACTTGTTTATTCATACTTAGTGGATCATGTAGAAAGAACAGTCCTATTTTATATGCCTTCTTTTGGCACATGCGAAGCAGTTTATAAATTTACTTGTCAAAGGAACTTATTTAGTCTGAACCGAGTTAGTTATTTGTCAGAAGATCAGGAGATGAAGAGGACATCTTCTTCACTGAACATTACAAGCTGTGGGGCTCTTGTAATGCTTCTCAAAGAGATACAACTGTAGGAAGTTTCTGAACTAGAACTTTATATATGGCCATTGTTTAAATATCATCACTTTATTTAAGGCCACGTTCAAATATCAGTACTTTATCTGAGGTCACTTGTAAAATATAAGCACTTTATCTAAGGTCACTTGTGAAATATCAGTGCTGTAGAAACTGTTCGAGTTAATGGGATAAGTTAAGAGGCATTGAATGAATTAACAAATATTCTTGATCTGCTCCAGACCTACATTGTTTTATGTTGTCTGTATGAACAGTAATCTTTTCATTTTGATTGTGACTCCTAGCTTTGAACTTTGTTGCTTTCAGTGCTTTGTTCTCCACAACATGAAAGATACAATATAGCTTATCTACGGGACCGTCCCATAATTCACGCTGAAATGTAATATATAAAGATCTTTCTTCACTGAGATTATACAGGTTTATTGGTTTATATTTCATGTTGACCCAAAAGCAGTGGACTTGGTCTCTCTTTACTCGCGCTAACATCAGATCAATTTGCAAAAGCAAAATTTAAGGTTGGTCTCTAGACATTCTTAATTTATATAGACTTTATAATATTTGAAGGTAATACAACATTGCTGGGCTTATAACACGTCTTATAGGTAAAAGTTACTAAAAGGGTTTCAGGAACAGAGAATTTGTAATCCAATTTTCACTTTCACTGAACTCAAGGGTAGATGGTATAGGTCAATAAATTTTCTCTCTTGGGGTTACACGCTCAACAAATCAATCCAGAAATGAGATGATTTTTCACTCATCTCTATACCAACAATTGTAGTTTCTTTATCGTTGAAACAAAATGGTCTCTTCCTATCTTGATCGAAGCAGGTTAACTCCCAAGTGGAATAGTATTGTGTGTTTTTTTACTTGCTTGTATTAACTGCTGTTTGACTTGGTTATGTCATCACAAAATACTTGGACTTCTGAAATTCTTGGGAATTTGGCGAGAAGGTGAAAAGTGTATGTTGTGATGCACGATAACTTGAAAATAACAGTAAACAATTTATTTGTTAAAATCACAAGTGAAGTTTAAGGAATGTTGTAAGCTATTCATGCGGTAGATGGCGGTAGTGTTGGTAAAGTGTGTTTTGACTTTAGCTGAAAGCTACACGATAACGACATCCATAATTTAGGAGAGAAAGAGTAGAGAGTGAAGGAAACAAGTCATCAGTACAAGAGTAGAGAGTGAAGGAAACAAGTCATCAGTACAAGAGTAGAGAGTGAAGGAAACAAGTCATCAGTACAAGAGTAGAGAGTGAAGGAAACAAGTCATCAGTACAAGAGTAGAGAGTGAAGGAAACAAGTCATCAGTACAAGAGTAGAGAGGGAAGGAAACAAGTCATCAGTACAAGGGTAGAGAGGAAGGAAACAAGTCATCAGCACAAGAGTAGAGAGGGAAGGAAACAAGTCATCAGTACAAGAGTAGAGAGTGAAGGAAACAAGTCATCAGTACAAGAGTAGAGAGTGAAGGAAACAAGTCATCAGTACAAGGGTAGAGAGGGAAGGAAACAAGTCATCACTACAAGAGTAGAGAGGAAGGAAACAAGTCATCAGCACAAGAGTAGAGAGTGAAGGAAACAAGTCATCAGCACAAGAGTAGAGAGGGAAGGAAACAAGTCATCAGCACAAGGGTAGAGAGGGAAGGAAACAAGTCATCAGTACAAGAGTAGAGAGTGAAGGAAACAAGTCATCAGTACAAGAGTAGAGAGTGAAGGAAACAAGTCATCAGTACAAGAGTAGAGAGTGAAGGAAACAAGTCATCAGTACAAGGGTAGAGAGGGAAGGAAACAAGTCACCAGTACAAGGGTAGAGAGGGAAGTAAACAAGTCATCACTACAAGAGTAGAGAGGGAAGGAAACAAGTCATCACTACAAGAGTAGAGAGGGAAGGAAACAAGTCATCACTACAAGAGTAGAGAGGGAAGGAAACAAGTCATCACTACAAGAGTAGAGAGGGAAGGAAACAAGTCATCACTACAAGAGTAGAGAGGGAAGAAACAAGTCATCACTACAAGGGTAGAGAGGGAAGGAAACAAGTCATCACTACAAGAGTAGAGAGGGAAGGAAACAAGTCATCACTACAAGAGTAGAGAGGGAAGGAAACAAGTCATCACTACAAGAGTAGAGAGGGAAGAAACAAGTCATCACTACAAGGGTAGAGAGGGAAGGAAACAAGTCATCACTACAAGGGTAGAGAGGGAAGGAAACAAGTCATCACTACAAGGGTAGAGAGGGAAGGAAACAAGTCATCACTACAAGGGTAGAGAGGGAAGGAAACAAGTCATCACTACAAGGGTAGAGAGGGAAGGAAACAAGTCATCACTACAAGAGTAGAGAGGGAAGGAAACAAGTCATCACTACAAGAGTAGAGAGGGAAGGAAACAAGTCATCACTACAAGAGTAGAGAGGGAAGGAAACAAGTCATCACTACAAAGGTAGAGAGGAAAGGAAACAAGTCATCACTACAAAGGTAGAGAGGAAAGGAAACAAGTCATCACTACAAGGGTAGAGAGGGAAGGAAACAAGTCATCACTACAAGAGTAGAGAGGGAAGGAAACAAGTCATCACTACAAGAGTAGAGAGGGAAGGAAACAAGTCATCACTACAAGAGTAGAGAGGGAAGGAAACAAGTCATCACTACAAGAGTAGAGAGGGAAGGAAACAAGTCATCACTACAAGAGTAGAAAGGAAGGAAACAAGTCATCACTACAAGAGTAGAGAGGGAAGGAAACAAGTCATCACTACAAGAGTAGAGAGGGAAGGAAACAAGTCATCACTACAAGAGTAGAGAGGAAGGAAACAAGTCATCACTACAAGAGTAGAGAGGGAAGGAAACAAGTCATCACTACAAGAGTAGAGAGGGAAGGAAACAAGTCATCACTACAAGAGTAGAGAGGGAAGGAAACAAGTCATCACTACAAGAGTAGAAAGGGAAGGAAACAAGTCATCACTCTAAGAGAGTGAGAGGGAAGGAAACAAGTCATCACTACAAGGGTAGAGAGGGAAGGAAACAAGTCATCACTACAAGGGTAGAGAGGGAAGGAAACAAGTCATCACTACAAGGGTAGAGAGGGAAGGAAACAAGTCATCACTACAAGGGTAGAGAGGGAAGGAAACAAGTCATCACTACAAGAGTAGAGAGGGAAGGAAACAAGTCATCACTACAAGAGTAGAGAGGGAAGGAAACAAGTCATCACTACAAGAGTAGAGAGGAAAGTAAACAAGTCATCACTACAAGAGTAGAGAGGAAAGTAAACAAGTCATCACTACAAAGGTAGAGAGGAAAGGAAACAAGTCATCACTACAAAGGTAGAGAGGAAAGGAAACAAGTCATCACTAGAAGGGTAGAGAGGGAAGAAACAAGTCATCACTACAAGGGTAGAGAGGGAAGAAACAAGTCATCACTACAAGGGTAGAGAGGGAAGAAACAAGTCATCACTAGAAGGGTAGAGAGGGAAGAAACAAGTCATCACTACAAGGGTAGAGAGGGAAGAAACAAGTCATCACTACAAGGGTAGAGAGGGAAGAAACAAGTCATCACTACAAGAGTAGAGAGGGAAGGAAACAAGTCATCAGTACAAGGGTAGAGAGGAAAGTAAACAAGTCATCAGTACAAGAGTAGAGAGTGAAGGAAACAAGTCATCAGTACAAGAGTAGAGAGTGAAGGAAACAAGTCATCAGTACAAGAGTAGAGAGTGAAGGAAACAAGTCATCAGTACAAGGGTAGAGAGGGAAGGAAACAAGTCATCAGTACAAGGGTAGAGAGGGAAGGAAACAAGTCATCAGTACAAGGGTAGAGAGGGAAGTAAACAAGTCATCACTACAAGAGTAGAGAGGGAAGGAAACAAGTCATCACTACAAGAGTAGAGAGGGAAGGAAACAAGTCATCACTACAAGAGTAGAGAGGGAAGGAAACAAGTCATCACTACAAGAGTAGAGAGGAAGGAAACAAGTCATCACTACAAGAGTAGAGAGGAAGAAACAAGTCATCACTACAAGGGTAGAGAGGGAAGGAAACAAGTCATCACTACAAGAGTAGAGAGGGAAGGAAACAAGTCATCACTACAAGAGTAGAGAGGGAAGGAAACAAGTCATCACTACAAGAGTAGAGAGGGAAGAAACAAGTCATCACTACAAGGGTAGAGAGGGAAGGAAACAAGTCATCACTACAAGGGTAGAGAGGGAAGGAAACAAGTCATCACTACAAGGGTAGAGAGGAAGGAAACAAGTCATCACTACAAGGGTAGAGAGGGAAGGAAACAAGTCATCACTACAAGGGTAGAGAGGGAAGGAAACAAGTCATCACTACAAGGGTAGAGAGGGAAGGAAACAAGTCATCACTACAAGGGTAGAGAGGAAGGAAACAAGTCATCACTACAAGAGTAGAGAGGGAAGGAAACAAGTCATCACTACAAGAGTAGAGAGGGAAGGAAACAAGTCATCACTACAAGAGTAGAGAGGAAAGTAAACAAGTCATCACTACAAGAGTAGAGAGGAAAGTAAACAAGTCATCACTACAAAGGTAGAGAGGAAAGTAAACAAGTCATCACTACAAAGGTAGAGAGGAAAGGAAACAAGTCATCACTAGAAGGGTAGAGAGGGAAGAAACAAGTCATCACTACAAGGGTAGAGAGGGAAGAAACAAGTCATCACTACAAGGGTAGAGAGGGAAGAAACAAGTCATCACTAGAAGGGTAGAGAGGAAGAAACAAGTCATCACTACAAGGGTAGAGAGGGAAGAAACAAGTCATCACTACAAGGGTAGAGAGGGAAGAAACAAGTCATCACTACAAGAGTAGAGAGGGAAGGAAACAAGTCATCAGTACAAGGGTAGAGAGGGAAGTAAACAAGTCATCAGTACAAGAGTAGAGAGTGAAGGAAACAAGTCATCAGTACAAGAGTAGAGAGTGAAGGAAACAAGTCATCAGTACAAGAGTAGAGAGGGAAGGAAACAAGTCATCAGTACAAGGGTAGAGAGGGAAGGAAACAAGTCATCAGTACAAGGGTAGAGAGGGAAGGAAACAAGTCATCAGTACAAGGGTAGAGAGGGAAGTAAACAAGTCATCACTACAAGAGTAGAGAGGGAAGGAAACAAGTCATCACTACAAGAGTAGAGAGGGAAGGAAACAAGTCATCACTACAAGAGTAGAGAGGGAAGGAAACAAGTCATCACTACAAGAGTAGAGAGGGAAGGAAACAAGTCATCACTACAAGAGTAGAGAGGGAAGAAACAAGTCATCACTACAAGGGTAGAGAGGGAAGGAAACAAGTCATCACTACAAGAGTAGAGAGGGAAGGAAACAAGTCATCACTACAAGAGTAGAGGGGAAGGAAACAAGTCATCACTACAAGAGTAGAGAGGGAAGAAACAAGTCATCACCACAAGGGTAGAGAGGGAAGGAAACAAGTCATCACTACAAGGGTAGAGAGGGAAGGAAACAAGTCATCACCACAAGGGTAGAGAGGGAAGGAAACAAGTCATCACCACAAGGGTAGAGAGGAAAGGAAACAAGTCATCACTACAAGGGTAGAGAGGGAAGGAAACAAGTCATCACTACAAGGGTAGAGAGGGAAGGAAACAAGTCATCACTACAAGAGTAGAGAGGGAAGGAAACAAGTCATCACTACAAGAGTAGAGAGGGAAGGAAACAAGTCATCACTACAAGAGTAGAGAGGGAAGGAAACAAGTCATCACTACAAAGGTAGAGAGGAAAGGAAACAAGTCATCACTACAAAGGTAGAGAGGAAAGGAAACAAGTCATCACTACAAGAGTAGAGAGGGAAGGAAACAAGTCATCACTACAAGAGTAGAGAGGGAAGGAAACAAGTCATCACTACAAGAGTAGAGAGGGAAGGAAACAAGTCATCACTACAAGAGTAGAGAGGGAAGGAAACAAGTCATCACTACAAGAGTAGAGAGGGAAGGAAACAAGTCATCACTACAAGAGTAGAGAGGGAAGGAAACAAGTCATCACTACAAGAGTAGAAAGGGAAGGAAACAAGTCATCACTCTAAGAGAGTGAGAGGGAAGGAAACAAGTCATCACTACAAGGGTAGAGAGGGAAGGAAACAAGTCATCACTACAAGGGTAGAGAGGGAAGGAAACAAGTCATCACTACAAGGGTAGAGAGGGAAGGAAACAAGTCATCACTACAAGGGTAGAGAGGGAAGGAAACAAGTCATCACTACAAGAGTAGAGAGGAAGGAAACAAGTCATCACTACAAGAGTAGAGAGGGAAGGAAACAAGTCATCACTACAAGAGTAGAGAGAAAGTAAACAAGTCATCACTACAAGAGTAGAGAGGAAAGTAAACAAGTCATCACTACAAAGGTAGAGAGGAAAGGAAACAAGTCATCACTACAAAGGTAGAGAGGAAAGGAAACAAGTCATCACTACAAGAGTAGAGAGGGAAGGAAACAAGTCATCACTAGAAGGGTAGAGAGGGAAGAAACAAGTCATCACTACAAGTGTAGAGAGGGAAGAAACAAGTCATCACTAGAAGGGTAGAGAGGGAAGAAACAAGTCATCACTACAAGGGTAGAGAGGGAAGAAACAAGTCATCACTACAAGGGTAGAGAGGGAAGGAACAAGTCATCACTACAAGGGTAGAGAGGGAAGGAAACAAGTCATCACTACAAGAGTAGAGAGGGAAGGAAACAAGTCATCACTACAAGGGTAGAGAGGGAAGGAAACAAGTCATCACTACAAGAGTAGAGAGGGAAGGAAACAAGTCATCACTACAAGAGTAGAGAGGGAAGGAAACAAGTCATCACTACAAGAGTAGAGAGGGAAGGAAACAAGTCATCACTACAAGAGTAGAGAGGGAAGGAAACAAGTCATCACTACAAGAGTAGAGAGGGAAGGCAACAAGTCATCACTCTAAGAGAGTGAGAGGGAAGGAAACAAGTCATCACTACAAGGGTAGAGAGGGAAGGAAACAAGTCATCACTACAAGGGTAGAGAGGGAAGGAAACAAGTCATCACTACAAGAGTAGAAAGGGAAGGAAACAAGTCATCACTACAAGAGTAGAGAGGGAAGGAAACAAGTCATCACTACAAGAGTAGAGAGGGAAGGAAACAAGTCATCACTACAAGAGTAGAAAGGGAAGGAAACAAGTCATCACTCTAAGAGAGTGAAAGGGAAGGAAACAAGTCATCACTACAAGAGTAGAGAGGGAAGGAAACAAGTCATCACTACAAGAGTAGAGAGGGAAGGAAACAAGCCGTCAGTACAAGAGTAGAGAGGGAAGGAAACAAGCCATCACTACCCACTGCAAATTCTTGGACTACTTTTAATTTATCAACGAATAGCGTGACTGACTATTACATAATAACGCCCCCACGGCTGAAAGGTCGAGTATATTTGGTATGACGGGGAATCAAACCCACAACCCTCAGGTAACGAGTGAAGCGCTCACAACCATCTGGTCCTATCGGGCCTAACAAAGTGTGTGCTATAAATCGGATTGTAACATCATAATAAGACTGAAACCAATCTTTCTTCGTCAGCCTTAAATCATTTGTTTACCAGTATGAAGAATAAAACAGCTTCTTAACCGCTCACTTTGCGTGATGGATGTTGCTTTCGTCTATCACCAGAAGTCATCAAATTGTCTGGGCATGCAACACACAAGGTCTCAGTTTGTATGCTATTTACACAAGTTCGTGAGCGTGGTATCCATTCTTTGGCAGTTGCGTTGCCACGGCTCGTCCACTCAACATCTTGGCCCACCCAATCAGAACACGTCACAGCTAGAGTTTTTTTTTAACTCTTGTAACTTGCCTCCAAGGGCCTGTACCCTTCTTGTCCTTCCGTTTTACTTCCAGGCCCTCCCAAAGTATGGTGATGCTACGTCACTGTTATATAATACATAGCGTTTATGCCAGTGAAGTATGATTAAGAATGAAGGTTTTAGTGATGTCACACCGAGACTGATTATTACCATTAACTGGTCCTTCTTTAGAATCTATAAAACAGACACAAGGTATGAAGTTTGAGAACAGTGTCGTAGGATGCAGGTGACTGGATAATGTATTGATGTCTAACCAACATACTCCAATCTCTTCCTAAAGATAATTCCCTGGTCTTACTACCAACAATATCATATCTTCCATACAAAAAACCCGCATTTCTCTCAGCAGCAGACATCCGCTAAATATGATAGTCGAAGATATTCCGACTAGTTATCTTTTTCATGCGTTACTACACTCTCAGACCAAAGAGGGCACCCTCATTTTTCCACGTTAACACACTCTTAGGCTCAAGAGGATCTCCTTCCCTTTTTCCGTTATTACACCCTCACGCTCAAGAGGACCCTTTTCCCTTTTTCCGTTACTACACCCTCACGCTCAAGAGGACCCTCTTCCCTTTTTCCGTTACTACACCCTCACGCTCAAGATGACCCTCTTCCCTTTTTCCGTTACTACACCCTCACGCTCAAGAGGACCCTCTTTCCTTTTTCCGTTACTACACCCTCACACTCAAGAGGACCCTCTTCCCTTTTTCCGTTACTACACCTTCGCGCTCAAGAGGACTCTCTTCCCTTTTTCCGTTACTACATTTTCATACCTTAGAGTTCTCTTCTTCTTTTCTCGTTACTACGCTCTTATACCCCAGTAAGTGCCTGTCTCCCTTTAACACCCTCACAGAGTAGCCACTAATGCACAACACGATATCAGGTGGCATTCTCTTTTCACCCCCACTTAACAGCGGTAAGTGTCTGGACTTACAACGCTAAAAGTGTGTTTCGATATCTGTGCTGGTTACATCGCGAATCGCCCATTCTGTAGGCCATCTTGACCAGTTTGTACTCATCACGAGTTCTAGAGGGCTTGTGTTACTAGCATTATCTTCAGCAACACCAGCATATCTCTCAAACAATAACGTTTAATTATTTTCTGTTTTATTGCTTGATCTTAGACATTATAATTCTCTTTCAACCAGTATCACTTTAGCCCAGGGGTTCCCAACCTTTTTGCACTCGCGACATGAAAATGTAATTGATGAAATAAAATTAATGTTATCCCAAGCTACTTCTAACAAGGCTTCGCGACCCCTGCCAAGGCTTCGCGACCCTACCCACCGGTTGGGAACCCTGCTTTAGCCAATAACACAACACTCTGTGTATATAACACATTGCGTTTAACAGCAAATCAAAAATCAAAAAAATTAATGAAAGATGATTTATACTTTCCAGCTGTTGAACATTTCACGCATTGTGATCTATTTTCGTTTCGTTAAACACATTAGTTTAGTTTTTTTATGCACAATTAACAGTCCAGGTATATCTACATGCACAGGTAACGTCGCAAAAGTAACTTTGTAACGAGTTGTTGACAACATTTTTTTTTTTTCACATAATAAGGATTTTGTTTGTTTATTTCGAATTTCATGTAAAGCTACACCAGGGCTATCCGCGTTAGCCGTCCCTAATTTAATAGTGTAACACGAGAGGGAAGATAGCTAGCTATCACCACTCACCACCAAATCTTGGGCTACATTTTACCAAAGAATAGTGGGATTGACTTTCACATTATAACACCCTCACAGCTTAAAGGGCGATGAAGTTTGGTATAACGGGGATTTGAACCCACGACCCTCATATTACGAGCCGAGCGTCCTAACCATTGGTAATTCCGGGTCCATGTAACAAGCGAATGAACTTAATAGTTTTTCTCTCTACAGATTCAGAATGACTTTTTATGATTTTTTTTTTTGTCAAAGCGCGAAGTTGAACAGTTGGCTATCTGTGTTGTACCCACTGCAGGTATTGATACCAGGTTTATAGTCTTATAAACCCTCAGATTTACTCCAGCACTGCCAGGTTGAAGGAGCACTTTTATGCTTGTATACTAAAGGTTTGTTTGTTTATAACTAAGCACAAAGCTACACTATGAGCTATCTGTGCTCTGCCAACCATGGGTGTCAAATCCCATCTTGTAACATGTAAGTTGGTAGATGTACCGCTGTGTGCCCGGTATGGCAAGGTGGGTAATGCGTTCTACTCGTAATCTGAGGGTCGTGGGTTCGAATCCCCGTCGCACCAAACATGTTCGCCCTTTCAGCCGTGGGGGCGTTATTATGTGATGGTCAATCCCACTATTCGTTGGTAAAAGAGTAGCTCAAGAGTTGGCGGTGAGTGGTGATGACTAGCTGCCTTCTCCCTAGACTTACACTGTTAAATTAGGGACGGCTAGAGCAGATAGCCCTCGAGTAGCTTTACGCGGAATTCAAAACAAAAAACAAATACCGCTGTGTCAGAGGGGGGATGCGATTACAAATTTAACAAAGCAATAGATGTAAAAGTAGTAATAATGACAATTGCTAAGGTTTTACTTGTTTATTTGATGTTAAGCTCAAAGTTGCAGTACGTATAGTGGGGATTAAGCACGGAATTTTAGCGTTATAATATTTTAAGAAAGTATTACAGTTTTTGTGTGAAAAACCTGTTTGTTCAGTCTAGAAAAACATTTATTGTAAAGAACTTAACTGCAGATAAAATTATACAATAACCAAACGTTTTCTTTGATAGGTTGTTTAGGCAGAGTAATCATGACGGAACTTTGTAGAACGGACGGCAACTGTCTGTTGTGGAGACACAAGTTTAGAGGACGACGTTTGTCTCTACAACAGACAGTTGTCGTCCGTTTTACAAACTTTCAACCAAACGTTTATTGTAAAGGGTCCCTCGCTGGTACATCTACGCATTTACGACGCAAAAATCAGGGATTCGATTCCCCTCAGTGGACACAGCAGATAGCCCAATTGGGCTTTGCTATAAGGAAAACAAACACACATATATTATTGTAAAGGATTTAACACTAGATAAGATAATGCAATAGCCAAACGTTATACAAAAAGAATTATGAACCAACATAACTTTTGTCGTCTAATTGGATCTGGTACGACCTGGTGGTTAACTTACTAGACTCGCAATCTATCGGTCACGGGTTCAAATCCCGTCACAGAACATGTTCGCCACTTTCAGGGATGAGGGCGGTATAATGTGGTAGTGGCAAAGAGTAGCCCACGAGTTGGCGGCGGGTGGTGCATTCTCTCTAATCTATAACTTCAAAATTAGGGATAGTTAGCGCTGCAGCACTTGTGTAGCTTTGCGCCCCATCCAACAAATAAACAAAACCTCTAACAGAATCTACTTTTATTCACTACAATATGAAATTTTTCGCTTAAAATAACCCTAGAAAAATGAAGGAATTTGGTTTTCTCAACTGAACATCATCTTATAAGGGATTTTAACCATGTTTTAGCGGGCTGAGTCTGCAGACATAACGATATGTTACAGGGGGCGGGCCGTCTTATAAGACACACGAGCTAAACGCGTCGATCGAAGGCCGCAAGGCTAAGACACAGAAAGCTGTCCCTAATATACAGAGAAAACTACCAATTAGCGGAGTTCCAATATCTCTGTCTCTACTTATAATCGCAGCTAATTAGGCCGCAAATTTGAAGATGTACAGTTTCTTATGATGCAAATTTGAGCTACAACCTTTAATATATTTTTATATTACACATTATCTTCCGCCTTATGGGTCGACTGCAGCTTAGTGGTTAGCGGATATCAACTGTGGATCTGAAGATTCCTGTGTTTTGTTTCTTCTCATTACTGCACGAATCCTCTACAACGTGGACCCTTGGTTACAATGAAGTAACGCTCAAATTTCATTATTTATCAGGGTACAAGAATGGGACCTGTTGACTAGTATATCATTTAAAAAATTGTTTGTTTGTTTGTTTGTTTTGGAATTTCGCACAAAGCTACTCGAGAGCTATCTGTGCCAGCCGTCCCTAATTTAGCAGTGTAAGACTAGAGGGAAGGCAGCTAGTCACCACCACCCACCGCCAACTCTTGGGCTACTCTTTTACCAACGAATAGTGGGATTGATCGTCACATTATAACGCCCCCACGGCTGTGAGGGCGAGCATGTTTAGCGCGACGCGGGCGCGAACCCGCGACCCTCGGATTACGAGTCGCACGCCTTACGCGCTAGGCCATGCCGGGCCTTTTAAAAAATTATGGACGACTTGTCGCGAAAATTCTGAAAGCAATAGAATGATAGTTAGGGCACTTGACTCGTAATCCGAGGGCCGCTGGTTCGAGTCGTCGTCACACCAAACATGCTCGCCCTTTCAGCCGTGGGGGCGTTATTATATAGTCAATCCAACTATTCGTTGGTGAAAGAGTAGCCCAAGAGTTGGCGGTGAATGGTGATGACTAGCTGTCTTCCCTTTAGTCTTACAGTGATAAATCAGGGACGGCTAGAGCAGATAGACCCCGTGTAGCTTTGCTCGAAATTAAAAAAAAAACAACAAAAAACACGACCATCTTATTATTGACTCCAATGTAAACGAAATCAGTCATTACGCTCAGCCGGTAAATTGAAAGAAAAAACATGTAAATTTTTATTTTGCTTCCGCTCATTTGTTGTAGTGCTTGTAGTTCAAGCATGCTAAAATTGGAGAAAATGGAGATATATATCCTCTCGTTTCCGATTCTTTGTCTGATTTCCACTGACGCTAATAGCCATGGGCACGTTTTTTGATGTCATTATCTCTGTCGTGAGCCGTGTACACCTTCATTAGGGAAAGCATTACAGAAAAGAAACTATATAATTAATCTTAAATATCAACTGTTGTGCTGTACCAATCAGTGACTGACGATTTAAAACAAGAAAATTAGTTTTTGTGTATATACCTAACTATCAGTTTATCTATCTGCTATACCTGTTTATCGCTATATTTCCTGTTCTGGTTATATTTGATCAAATATATAAATATTAACTGCTCCACCTGTTGATTTTGAAATGGCTTTTGATCGAACAAGAAATAAATATTTAAAAACTGCTTAGGATGCTTAGTTTGAGGGTTAAATATACACGTTTTCACACAAAGTACATAAAACAACAACAAACAAACAACAGCCTGCTCCTTGTGGCACAGCGGACTCAGAGCACTTAAAACCGGGTTTCGATACCCGTGGTAACCAGACTACAGCACTTGGTGTAGCTTTGTGCTTAATTCTAAACAAACAAAAAAAGAAACTAACTAACCACAGCCACTTCTTTTTAAAGGGGGAAGAAACATTTGTTTTTAGCCACGTATCAAAATCAGTTTTTGTAATTTGTGGAAGGTGTAAAATTTGTAAGATTAAAAATAAAGTTTAACAATTACAAAATTTTATTAATTTTACTGTTGATTTTAAATAAAAAAACAAAGTTTAATATTGGTGTAAATGTTGATGTCAGACAAGAAGTGTTTGATGTTGGTGAAAATGTCAGACAAGAAGTGTTTGATGATGGTGTAAATGTCAGACAAGAAGTGTTTGATGTTGGTGAAAATGTCAGACAAGAAGTGTTTGATGATGGTGAAAATGTCAGACAAGAAGTGTTTGATGTTGGTGAAAATGTCAGACAAGAAGTGTTTGATGATGGTGAAAATGTCAGACAAGAAGTGTTTGATGATGGTGAAAATGTCAGACAAGAAGTGTTTGATGATGGTGAAAATGTCAGACAAGAAGTGTTTGATGATGGTGAAAATGTCAGACAAGAAGTGTTTGATGTTGGTGAAAATGTCAGACAAGAAGTGTTTGATGTTGGTGAAAATGTCAGACAAGAAGTGTTTGATGTTGGTGAAAATGTCAGACAAGAAGTGTTTGATGTTGGTGAAAATGTCAGACAAGAAGTGTTTGATGTTGGTGAAAATGTCAGACAAGAAGTGTTTGATGTTGGTGAAAATGTCAGACAAGAAGTGTTTGATGTTGGTGAAAATGTCAGACAAGAAGTGTTTGATGTTGGTGAAAATGTCAGACAAGAAGTGTTTGATGTTGGTGAAAATGTCAGACAAGAAGTGTTTGATGTTGGTGAAAATGTCAGACAAGAAGTGTTTGATGTTGGTGAAAATGTCAGAGAAGAAGTGTTTGATGTTGGTGAAAATGTCAGACAAGAAGTGTTTGATGTTGGTGAAAAAATGTCAGACAAGAAGTGTTTGATGTTGGTGAAAATGTCAGACAAGAAGTGTTTGATGTTGGTGAAAATGTCAGACAAGTGTTTGATGTTGGTGAAAATGTCAGACAAAAGTGTTTGATGTTGGTGAAAATGTCAGACAAGAAGTGTTTGATGTTGGTGAAAATGTCAGACAAGAAGTGTTTGATGTTGGTGAAAATGTCAGACAAGAAGTGTTTGATGTTGGTGAAAATGTCAGACAAGAAGTGTTTGATGTTGGTGAAAATGTCAGACAAGAAGTGTTTGATGTTGGTGAAAATGTCAGACAAGAAGTGTTTGATGTTGGTGAAAATGTCAGACAAGAAGTGTTTGATGTTGGTGAAAATGTCAGGCAAGTGTTTGATGTTGGTGAAAATGTCAGGCAAAGTGTTTGATGTTGGTGAAAATGTCAGAGAAGAAGTGTTTGATGTTGGTGAAAATGTCAGACAAGAAGTGTTTGATGTTGGTGAAAATGTCAGAGAAGAAGTGTTTAATGATGGTGTAAATGTCAGACAAGAAGTGTTTAATGATGGTGTAAATGTCAGACAAGAAGTGTTTAATGATGGTGTAAATGTCAGACAAGAAGTGTTTAATGATGGTGTAAATGTCAGACAAGAAGCGTTTAATGATGGTGTAAATGTCAGACAAGAAGCGTTTGATGTTGGTGTAAATGTCAGACAAGAAGTGTTTGATGTTGGTGAAAATGTCAGACAAGAAGTGTTTAATGATGGTGTAAATGTTAGACAAGAAGTGTTTCATGATGGTGTAGTGTAATTGAGAATTCACAAAGAAAACTCAGATTTTTTTAAGTTTTGGGTTTTATGTGATTTGAGAAACGAGTAGCTCGCAAGGAGTAGAAACTACGTTGTAATTTCTCAGATTTACGGTTAAAATTATTTGAGTCTGTTTCAGAAACTCTCAACGTGGATTCTAAACCACCATATGAACACTACTACGTAGTTGGACTTTTTCAAAAATTATTCTATGCTATTTTACTGGAATAAGGTCCAATACGTAAGAACTAACCAATATCATTACTGTTAAGTAAATTGGGATTAAATTTATTATTATTGGAAAAAAAATATGTCTTTGAGCTGGGCTATTTTCAACTTATTGTAGCAGATATTGTAGCAGAAACTGGTTTTAAAAGTGATTAGTGTCACTTTATTTTTCTTATTTGTATTAGGTATAATATGAAACCATGATATTAGATTCTTTCTGCAGAACTAGTTTGGAAATATTGTATAGCGATAAATTAAGTAAAAATATCGCAGGTGTTTCAAATACTCTTTACAGTATCCTCCCTTACTTAGAACCAAATTTAGTGGATGCTATAAAACGCCCTTTTATTATTTCCCAGGGATATTAGATAACGTTAGAGGAGTGTCAGATATTATAGAATTGGAGTCGGATAGATGAAGAATCATCTCATCCGTTTCTCCACTGTACTTTAATATAAACGTACAATTACATGAACAAAAACATGTATATTTATTATTTCTTCCCAAACAACAATTTACTGAACTCTTCTGCTCATTTCTATCCAGAATTATCCCTATGAGATGCGAAAATATATTTGGAAATTGTTTTTTTCTTTCTAAATAACAGGATGTTTAAACTTAATGGAAGCTCGTGCATGACGTTCTCCTCTTCTTAATGTGGTTGCAGAGTTCCAACTTATTGAAATAATATTTTTGTATTCTAGTAGGAAAACTAGAAACATGCGAAATATGCACTTGGATATCCAGCTAATGAGTTTTTACTAAATGTTACTTTTAAAGAATTTTCATTTATTTTCTAAAAATAATAAGAAAGTTATAATTGTTACTGTTGAAGCGATTTTAATCTCACCATTCCTTAAATTGTTTTCGTTTCTGAATTTTTGTACAGGTATTCTGCATTTAGTTATAACATATGAAAAAAAAAAAAACACAACAGATGTCCAAAGGTCGTCAACATCTTCCATTCCTTTGTTTTTGTAACGATTACATATGACAAAGGCTTTCTCATAGAATCTTGTTCCAGTTTGACCATGTGTCTGTGTTCATTTGCTGTATTGATGTAATTTCGTTCAAAGGGATGATAAAGATAATTTTACAAGTTGGTGTAATTTGTAGTACTCTCTATTGTATATATCATTGGGCTTCACTTGTGTGATATGAAAGTACAGTATAACGTTATTATTTTTGTCAATGTCCCGTAGTGATATATTTGAAAAGCCAGTGAAAAGCCATATTAAATGAAAATCCTCTAGTTTGATGAACAGCAAAAATGCTGTTATTAATAAAGATGTGTTTTATTTGTTCATCTACGTTTCTTGTTTTTTCTTCGTCTTTGCTGCTTGTGTACAGTTTATTTTTATGTAGCATTTTCTGAACTTGCACTGTGTGGAAACGTTTAGTTACCTGTTGGACATCAATGTGCCTGAGTACCACTGGATAGCGAAAAATTTTGGACTTAGGGTCAAAGAATGTGCTTCCTTTTCTGTTTGATATTCTTTTACTGCAAAATTTGTAAATCGTTATCCAGGAAATGCACATGTGTGATCATATAGAACATATAAGCTGCAGTGGAAGTGAGAATTCGATCGAAGAATGCCACAAAGATTAAAAGAAGGACTTTCACAGGTAATGGTGAGAACTATCCGCGTTTCGGCTGATTCGTTGGGACTGTGACCGTAGTAGGTACCTATCTGGACAGTAAGGGACATCTCTGATGCAGCTTATAAAGGCCACTTTTCGTGGAGTTTCGGGCATCAGAAGAAAGATATTGTGAAGTCAGAAAACCTGAATGCTCTGAGACTTATTGATGTTCCTCCTTTAGACTCCAAGACCTTCTTAACAAGAGATTGTCGCTAAGTGGTGGTTTGAGACCCACGTAATCGGGAGAGTGATGGGATGCGTGCAGTGGAAGAAGTCCAAATAATTTATCTCATTGTCCTCAGGTGACATCTTATTATGATCCAATAGGATCAGAAATGTCCCACAGAGCCTTGCAGGTGAGCAAGGCATACTGTAAATGTTATAAAATTGCATACATTGACCAACAACATTGTGGGATATAACTAAGAAGTAACTCACCTGCCGAGCCATCTCACTACAGACTTAGCCGGAGATTATTGGACTCTGGACCCTGCAACTTCTTATCTGGACTTCAGTAAGAAAATTGGTGGTACTAACTTGTCAGTGCCATCCATTGATTATGGAGGTGAAGTGAAATACTTGTCAGTGCCATCCATTGATTATAGAGGTGAAGTGAAATAAACGAAACCATTAGAGGCATGGCTGAAGATGATTTTAGACCATTTCCTTCAAACAGTGTGCGGCTAGAAAGAGTTAGACTTACGAATAAATGGTGCAATGTCTAATTCTGTGTCTTGATAGTCCAGTGCTTGACATCTCAGTGCACTTAAGAGCTACGAGATGATTAGCACACACTTGTAAATGAATTGCATTGAATCTTTGAACCTCTGGAGAACCGGAGCATTGTGCAGGATCATTTTGAAAGTTCGACTAGAAAGGCTACACCAAACTTGGCCACTTACGGAACGTTTTATTGAGATTGCAAGGGAAGACTTTCCGCTGATCAAACTCATGCAGCACCTCGTGAAATTGAGGGAAGTTTCATTCCCCATTCAGAAGGTTTAGTGGGACGTAGTTTGAAGTGAACAAATCATCCTGTAGCAGAGGAGTTAAAACTGATAAGGATAAACTTGCTGTTAGTTTACCCCAAGTCCAACACATCCTTGTTTTGTTTTTTTTTAATTTCGCGCAAAGCTACATGGGAGCTATCTGCGATAGCCGTCCCTAATTTAGCAGTGTAAGGCTAGAGGGAAGGCATTTAGTCATCACCAACCACTGCCAACTTTTGAGCTACATTTTTTACCAATGACTCATGTGATTGACCATAATATTATATCGCCCCCACGACTGAAAGGGCGATCATGTTTGGTGTGACGGGTTTCGAACCTGCGACCCTCAGATTATGAGTCGAGCGCTCTAACCACCTGGCCATGCTGGGCCTTACACACATCCTAATCTAGGATATCATTGTTTCTTGGATGCTACATTCTGATCTCTTCTAAGTGTTTCTTTGTGGTTAAGCACAAATATACACAATTGACTATTTGTGCTCTGCTCACCAAGGGTCTCGAAACCCAGTTTCTAGTGTTGTAAGTCTGCAGACATATCGCTGTGCCACCAGTAGGCGAAACTTGTTGTGATCAAAACCGTTACGCTTGAATTGAGACTGTTGCTTGTGTAACTAGCCGTTACTTCAAATTCAGTGTGTTGTTTTTCCTAGAAAATAAACAACTAAATTGCGTGTATTCACACACACACACACACACACACACACACACACGTGTACACACACACACACACACACACATGTGTATATACAAAGGATCAATAACTACACCGGTTGTCACTGATTTAGAACTTGAAGATCAAAAACAAAATGGAAATTTTATGTCAGCTCATTATTATTGTTAAGCTGTATCTAATCTTATCTCTAATTAGAATCGGTTGTTAAGCTGTATCTAATCTTATCTCTAATTAGAATCGGTTGTTAAGCTGTATCTAATCTTATCTCTAATTAGAATCGGTTGTTAAGCTGTATCTAATCTTATTTTTAATTAGAATCGGTTATTAAGCTGTATCTAATGTTATCTCTAATTAGAATCGGCTCTTAAGCTGTATCTAATCTTATCTCTATTTAGAATCAGTTGTTATCAATTTTATTTATTAGAAATAATTCAGTCACCTTTCTTGAATTCAACGCGACTCCTTTAAATTGACCAAGTTAGCCAGAGCTCTCAAGAGAGCTAGGAGTTAACGTTAAGCAAATGGAAGAAGCAGTCAACGATCTATCCACTAGTTGCAGAACGTCTACCTCGAGGACTTTGTGATGTAGAAATAGATCTCAGATGGATAGCATGGGTAGGAATTCCCAAACATCTTTCCCATAAAACGTATTTATTTTCGATATTTTTAGCCCGATGTCTTATGTTAGACTAGCCCTAAGTAGAAAGCGAGTTGTAGCAAAATCAAAACCAAACCTTGCTGTTAAACATGATATATGTTATGTAAATAACATTAGAACTACCAGTAATGATAAAAGTCATTAAAACGACCTACACACACACACGCATACGTTTATATAATTCACCTCAGGTTTTCGTGACCTGGTGGTTAGAAGGAGCCCATTGGCTTAAATCTCCGTCGAAGAACATGCTCACCCTTTGAGCCGGAGGGGGTAGTGGAGAGGACGCTTTCATGTAACGGTAAGTCTTATTATTCGTTGGTAAAGAGTAATCCAAGAGTTGGCGGTGGGTGATGTTGGCTAACTACCTTTAGTCTATCACTCCAAGGTTAGGAACAGACAATCCTGTTAGGCTCCGAGTAGCTTTGCGCGATAGCGAAACAAGTAAAAGCAAACAAGAGGTTTTCGTCAGATACATCAAATAATCTGTTTAATAGTCTGTATATCAGCGAAATAGTTTTCATTATGTTCAGCAGTTATGAACGGTGTTAAAACTGCAAATATCTCACACTTGGCAAAGAAATTATTGAAAACCATCGATGTTTGGCGACTAACAACAACGATATGTTTGATGCTAAACATATCATTCACTCAGAGATATATAGAGTATACTATAGATATGAAATCATGATGGTTGGGTTATACGTAATTTACAAAAACTTGTTTTCAAACACTGTATAGGCCCGTCATGGTCAGGTGGTTAAGGTACTCGATTCGTAGTCCGACGGTCGCGGGTTCAAATCCCCGTCACACCAAATATGCTCAGCCTTTTAGCAGTGGGGGCGTTATAATATGACAGTCAATCCCACTATCCTTTGGTAAAAGAGTAGCCCAAGAGTTGCCGGTGGGTGATGATGATTAGCTGCCTTTCTTCTAGTTTTACACTGCTAAATTAGGGACGGCTAGCGCAGATAGCCCTCGTGTAGCTTTGCGCGAAATTCTAAACAAAATAATCAAACACTGTTTTAAAAATAATTAATACAAAACAAATATTTATTTTCTTCGTATATATGTGTCAGGCAGTTGACAGCTAAAGGCTTCACACAATATCAAGTTTTTACGAACATTTATAAGTACCTGCTCTTTCCTGAAACGTATGGACTTCACATCTAATTGCACAGTTTTGCAGAACACAAAGTGTGTGACAAATTAGGAACATTTTTGATCACTTTGTATCAGATGTGATTCGAAATAATAGGAACGCTTTGTGAAATATTTACGTGTTAATAGTGCTAACATTAGCAATTATAGCAAAAATATATTGATGACTAAATTAGCAGTGAATAAGAACGATGAAGTTTAATATAAAAACCAAGTTTTGAGCTATAAGCCTAACCAAATATAAATACTAGCAAGTCGTATATTCCCTGTTACTATACGTTAACTCATAACAGAAAATGTAAGTAGCTAAAGCACTTAAGAGCGTATCTATCAGACATGAACCACAAGCAAATATGAAACTAGTTAGACGTTACGGATGATCAGATTTGGAATTAGAATATGAGTGCTTTGATTCACAACGTTTGAACGCATACTATGTGAAGGCAGTCATCCATAATATTTTGACATGAAACACACGTGTAGTAGAAATACGCCCCCTATATTTATTAATTTATAAAACTTTCAACATCCATTCTTTGAAAATTATTAGTAAATTATGATAATTAGGACTGTAAGCTTTTACTTTTACAGTTATGTAAAAATTCTCTGCTTCAAAATATTAATATAATCATTGTAGTTACAATAAATTATTTGTAGATATTGTTCAATTGTTGGAGCATAAATTAAAAAGTGATAGGCATGAAGACTGGAAACTAAAAATGAAAATTTTTTATTATAGGTATTATTATATATCAAAATTAAATATATTATAAATTAAATGATTAATTTTCCGAGGATGTAAAGATGCAGTTATTTAAGTTCATTTTAAGTTTCTAAATAACCGAATCTCAGTTTACGCGGCCGATAGTTGAATAAGTTTTGTCTTCCCACAACTAGCTGCAGAATGTGTTATTTATGGCCGTAGACATTTTCCGTTATGATTTAATGGATAATTATAGGAAATAGCTGTAGACAGTTTTTCATTTTTTCGTGTCTTTATTTATTTTGTTAGTTTCATAATTCAAATATCAGTTTTGGTTCATTTTTGCATATATATTTGTATATTCCATTCACTTCAGTCTGGTGTAGGTTAGACTAGGATTAAAATCACAAAATGTTAACCGACATGTTCCTGTTAGTTAACCCTTTCTTTTTTAACCTTTTTGTCTCATTTTACCCTTTCTAACAGTAATATCCTAGTCCTTTCCCAAGGTCGGTTTCCTTCACATTTAGTTTCCTCTGATCAACCTCTAACTACATACTCAGTACATCTTTATCTAGTATTTTCTTTCTCTCACATCGTCTCTAGTACTTTCTTCTAAGTTTAAGATTAAACTGTTTCCGATGAAGGTGTCAACCGAAACGTATATTTGTTTGTTTTGTTTTTTTAAATTTCGCGCAAAGCTACACGAGGGCTATCTGCGCTAGCCGTTCCTAATTTAGCAGTATAAGACTAGAGGGAAGGCAGCTGGTCATCACCACCCACTGTCAACTCTTGGGCTACTCTTTTACCAACAAATAGTAGGATTGACCGTCAATTTATAACGCCCCCACAGCTGAAAGGTCGAGCATATTTTGTGGGACGAGGATTCGAACCTGCGACCCTTGGATTACAAGTCCAGTGCCTTAACCACCTGTCCATGCCGGGCAACGTATCTTTGAGGAAGGTAAACAGAAAACTTCCTAAACTAGAGTTCCTAGTTGTGATCCAGTCAAGAAATTTATATATATTTGTGTGTCTTGAATAACCACAACATACCCACATTTCCACATGAGGATACAACATGGTACAATACCAAATATTCTTTTATTTTTATTAATTAATTTTCCCAGTTTCCATTTTGTAATTTTATTAATTAATTTTACTGGTTTCATGATTTTCAAGGTGACTTTCCAGGACGTTACAAAACACTAAAATGGAACTTTTCAACAAACAATAAATAATCTGAATTGAATATATATATTTTTCACAAAGTACAAACATAAAATCAGAAGAAAAGCCATTGTAGTCAGGATACCGGTAATACAAAAAGAAAACGTTTAAAACAGTAGACATAAAGCATTGTTATGTTAGATATATACATATGAGTGTGTATATATATGTAAGCATCGAAGAGCCTTTGTCAAACAGAAGTCCTGAAGTCTATACTTAAAATAAATAATTGAGTTTTTTGATTTCCAAAGATCAACAACATAATTTTTTTTTATGTTTTTGAAGAAAGAGAACCAAGAACGTAATGAGTACAGTTGTAATCTACATATTCCCAATGGTAGTCGCTGTAATTGCTAGCCCTAACGATTTAACCATGTTTTCTTTAATTCACTGTTCGATACCTAGTAGTTTGATACCACTGATTTATTTTTTAGTTCTTCCAAGAATCTCTCTAATAAGAGGAACAACTAAGACTTGCTCAGTGTTTTTTAAATGAAGGGCTTTAGTTAAAACAAATTTAATGAAATTTATCTCGTTACGATTCATGCTTTATATTATTATTTTTGTGATAGATGTCGCTAGTATCGGCTAGTTATTGACTGTTTGCTTGTTTGAAATTGAGTACAAAGATACACAATGTGATGGATATCTTTGCTCTGTCCATCACGAGTATCGAAACACGGTTTCTAGTATTTTAAGCCCGCAGACAGACGCTGTGCCACTGGGGGGGGCTATAGTAGCTTTAGTTATTCAGATCCAACAATGCTAATAATAACTATAAATCAAGTATGTAATATTCATTGTTAATTTCCAAGGTGGCTTCGTTAGCAATCAGATTAAATTATTTTGACTTGTAACCTTTTTTTTTTTAAAGAAACTTTAATGAACAATTGTTGGGTTCACGAACTTTGTGGACCTCAGAGGTACAGCGGTATGTCTGCAAAGTCACAACTTCAGAAATCGGGTTTCAATACCCGTGGTGGGCAGAGCACAAATATTCCATTGTGTAGCTTCGCGCTTAATTCAAAACAAACAAACAATCAATTTGATAACTAGTGTAAATAAAAACATGTATGATAAATCGCCATGTGTAATATCATGTTATAACAAATCAAATTCTCGGTTTTATTTCAGGTGACATTTTGTCAACTTTTATCTTTTAAACGAACTGAAGTAGAAGAGAACCAGCAAGAACCCCTGATCGAATTTAAATATATTATTTTAGTGCAAATAAGTTTTGTCCAAACATAAGTCTCCGTCTCACCGAGCATGTTCAGCCGTGGGTCGTTATAAAGTGACGGTAAATCCCATTATTCGTTGGTAAAAGAGCAGCTCAAGAGTTAGCGGTGGGTAGTGATTACTAGCTGTCTTCCCTCTAGTCTTACTGTGATAAATTAGGGACGGCTAGCGCAGATATCCCTCGTGTAACTTTGCGTGAAATTCGAAACAAACAAAAAAACCAAATATAAAAAAAGTACTTGGTAGCAACACTTAACTTCATAGAAAGATTTATATTCAGTATGAAGGTATCTCAGTGAAATTCAACGTGACTGGTGTTATTTGTACTTTAAATAAAGTAACAAAGTGTTTGACTTTGGGCAGACGGTATAAAAACACAATCATAAAATAAATAATGTAAAAATTCACATTAATTTGGTCTATGAAAACTTACTGTATTCTCTACCCTAATATTGTTCCTAAATAGGATTATGTTTGATATTAGTACTACACACAATAAATAGCAAAAATGAAAAACATCAAACAGTGTTATGAAATCGAATGACATTTGCTTACGTACATGTACGTATCTCTGTTTGCACGCTACGTTAAACAACAAATTGTTTGAGAGCTCATAAATACATACATGTTACGAACGCAAATTTCTAGAGAACACAGAAAAAAACCTAAAAAACGATAGTTTGAACCTATCCATCGTGCTAGAATTTTTTTCGACTTCAGTTTCCATGGCAACAGTAAGATGGTCGTAAGAACGTTATTTAAGATTTCCGTCATCGCAGGTTTTAATCCTTGAAAACAAACAAGTTGCCCATAGCAACTAAAATATGATTGTTGCAAAGCTTGAATCACACAAACAATGAATTCTATTAAGTCCTATTATTCCTATTGTTTTCCTTCAAATATACTACTCTGAGTCCTTATAAAAGGCCTTCAACGATGACTGTACATTGTTGATTGAACAGGTTTCGCGTGTATTTTGTAAATATTAAATTATTTCTCTTGTCTTACTTTAACCAATTTGAAGATATTTATTGCACATGTAAAGTGTATCTCGTATATCGAGGAACTAACTGCCACAAAAGAATAAGCTATAATGAGAAACACGAAACGTTTTCACCAATAAAACCTAATAAGGCACGTTATCAGAGTTTAGTGTTTATCAATGAAACATAATAAGGCACGTTATAAGAGTTTAGTGTTTATCAATGAAACATAATAAGGCACGTTATAAGAGTTTAGTGTTTATCAATGAAACATAATAAGGCACGTTATAAGAGTTTAGTGTTTATCAATAAAACATAATAAGGCACGTTATAAGAGTTTAGTGTTTATCAATGAAACATAATAAGGCACGTTATCAGAATTTAGTGTTTATCAATAAAACATAATAAGACACGTTATAAGAGTTTAGTGTTTATCAATGAAACATAATAAGGCACGTTATAAGAGTTTAGTGTTTATCAATGAAACATAATAAGGCACGTTATAAGAGTTTAGTGTTTATCAATGAAACATAATAAGGCATAAGAGTTATAATGAGTTTAGTGTTTATCAATGAAACATAATAAGGCACGTTATAAGAGTTTAGTGTTTATCAATGAAACATAATAAGGCACGTTATAAGAGTTTAGTGTTTATCAATAAAACATAATAAGGCACGTTATAAGAGTTTAGTGTTTATCAATAAAACATAATAAGGCACGTTATAAGAGTTTAGTGTTTATCAATAAAACATAATAAGGCACGTTATTAGAGTTTAGTGTTTATCAATAAAACATAATAAGGCACGTTATTAGAGTTTAGTTTTTATCAATAAAACATAATAAGGCAAGTTATAAGAGTTTAGTGTTTATCAATAAAACATAATAAGGCAAGTTATAAGAGTTTAGTGTTTATCAATAAAACATAATAAGGCAAGTTATAAGAGTTTAGTGTTTATCAATAAAACATAATAAGGCACATTATAAGAGTTTAATGTTTATCAACCTGATTGTTATGTTATCATTTTTTTTATATGTGATCTGAGTTTTGATAGTAATGGACTACAGAGGTAGCATATAATTAATTACTGGACCTGAAGCAATGGACTACAGAAGTAGCATATAATTAATTACTGGACCTGAAGCAATGGACTACAGAAGTAGCATATAATTAATTACTGGACCAGAAGAAATGGACTACAGAAGTAGCATATAATTAATTACTGTATCAGAAGCAATGCGCTACAGAAGTAGCATATAATTAATTACTGTACCAAAAGCAATGGGCTACAGAAGTAGCACATAATTAATTACTGTACCAGAAGCAATGGACTACAAAAGTAGCATATAATTAATTACTGGACCAGAAGCAACGGACTACAGAAGTAGCATATAATTAATTACTGGACCAGAAGAAATGGACTACAGAAGTAGCATATAATTAATTACTGGACCAGAAGCAAAGGACTACAGAAGTAGCATATAATTAATTACTGTACCAGAAGCAATGGACTACAAAAGTAGCATATAATTAATTGCTGTACCAAAAGCAATGGACTACAAAAGTAGCATATAATTAATTACTGTACTAGAAGCAATGGACTACAGAAGTAGCACATAATTAATTTCTGTACCAGAAGCAATGGAGTACAGAAGTAGCACATAATTAATTACTGGACCAGAAGAAATGGACTACAGAAGTAGCACATAATTAATTACTGGACCAGAAGAAATGGACTACAGAAGTAGCACATAATTAATTACTGAACCAGAAACAATGGACTACAGAAGTAGCATATAATTAATTACTGTATCAGAAGCAATGCGCTACAGAAGTAGCACATAATTAATTACTGTACCAGAAGCAAAGGACCACATAAGTAGCATATAATTAATTACTGGACCAGAAGAAATGGACTACAGAAGTAGCACATAATTAATTACTGGACCAGAAACAAAGGACTACAGAAGTAGCATATAATTAATTACTGTACCAGAAGCAATGGACTACAGAAGTAGCATATAATTAATTACTGTATCAGAAGCAATGCACTACAGAAGTAGCACATAATTAATTTCTGTACCAGAAGCAATGGACTACAGAAGTAGCACATAATTAATTACTGGACCAGAAGCAATAAGCTACAGAAGTAGCATATAATTAATTACTGTACCAGAAGCAATGGGCTACAGAAGTAGCATATAATTAATTACTGAACCAGAAACAATGGACTACAGAAGAGGCATATAATTAATTACTGAACCAGAAACAATGGACTACAGAAGAGGCATATAATTAATTACTGTTTAAGAAGCAATGCGATACAGAAGTAGCACATAATTAATTTCTGTACCAGAAGCAATGGACTACAGAAGTAGCACATAATTAATTACTGAACCAGAAACAATGGACTACAGAAGTAGCATATAATTAATTACTGTATCAGAAGCAATGCGCTACAGAAGTAGCATATAATTAATTACTGTACCAGAAGCAATGGGCTACAGAAGTAGCATATAATTAATTACTGAACCAGAAGCAACGGACTACAGAAGTAGCATATAATTAATTAATAAACCAGAAGAAATGGACTACAGAAGTAGCATATAATTAATTACTGGACCAGAAGCAACGGACTACAGAAGTAGCATATAATTAATTACTGGACCAGAAGCAAAAGACTACAGAAGAAGCATATAATTAATTACTGGACCAGAAGCAATGGGCTACAGAAGTAGCATATAATTAATTAGTGGACCAGAATCAATTGGCTACAGAAGTAGCATATAATTAATTAGTGGACCAGAATCAATTGGCTCCAGAAGTAGCATATAATTAATTACTGTACCAGAAGCAATGGGCTACAGAAGTAGCATATAATTAATTACTGTATCAGAAGCAATGGACTACAGAAGTAGCACATAATTAATTTCTGTACCAGAAGCAATGGAGTACAGAAGTAGCATATAATTAATTACTAGACCAGAAGCAATGGACTACGGAAGTAGCATATAATTAATTACTGGACCAGAAACAATGGACTACAGAAGAGGCATATAATTAATTACTGTTTAAGAAGCAATGCGCTACAGAAGAAGCACATAATTAATTTCTGTACCAGAAGCAATGGAGTACAGAAGTAGCATATAATTAATTACTGGACCAGAAGCAAAAGACTACAGAAGTAGCATATAATTAATTACTGGACCAGAAGAAATGGACTACAGAAGTAGCATATAATTAATTACTAGACAAGAAGCAATGGACTACAGAAGTAGCATATAATTAATTACTGGACCAGAAGCAATAAGCTACAGAAGTAGCATATAAAGAATTACTGTACCAGAAGCAATGGGCTACAGAAGTAGCACATAATTAATTACTGTACCAGAAGCAATGGGCTACAGAAGTAGCACATAATTAATTACTGTACCAGAAGCAAAGGACCACAAATGTAGCATATAATTAATTACTGGACCAGAAGAAATGGACTACAGAAGTAGCGTATAATTAATTACTGGACCAGAAGCAAAGTACTACAGAAGTAGCATATAATTAATTACTGTATCAGAAGCAATGCGCTACAGAAGTAGTATATAATTAATTACTGTACCAGAAGCAATGGACTACAGAAGTAGCACATAATTAATTTCTGTACCAGAAGCAATGGAGTACAGAAGTAGCATATAATTCATTACTGGACCAGAATCAATAGACTACGGAAGTAGCATATAATTAATTATTGGACCAGAATCAATAGACTACGGAAGTAGCATATAATTAATTACTAGACCAGAATCAATAGACTACGGAAGTAGCATATAATTAATTACTGGACCAGAAGAAATGGATTACAGAAGTAGCATATAATTAATTACTGGACCAGAAGCAATGGACTACAGAAGTAGCACATAATTAATTTCTGTACCAGAAGCAATGGAGTACAGAAGTAGCACATAATTAATTACTAGACCAGAAGCAATGGACTTCGGAAGTAGCATATAATTAATTACTGGACCAGAAACAATGGACTACAGAAGAGGCATATAATTAATTACTGTTTAAGAAGCAATGCGCTACAGAAGAAGCACATAATTAATTTCTGTACCAGAAGCAATGGAGTACAGAAGTAGCATATAATTAATTACTGGACCAGAAGCAAAAGACTACAGAAGTAGCATATAATTAATTACTGGACCAGAAGAAATGGACTACAGAAGTAGCATATAATTAATTACTAGACAAGAAGCAATGGACTACAGAAGTAGCATATAATTAATTACTGGACCAGAAGCAATAAGCTACAGAAGTAGCATATAAAGAATTACTGTACCAGAAGCAATGGGCTACAGAAGTAGCACATAATTAATTACTGTACCAGAAGCAATGGGCGACAGAAGTAGCACATAATTAATTACTGTACCAGAAGCAAAGGACCACAAATGTAGCATATAATTAATTACTGGACCAGAAGAAATGGACTACAGAAGTAGCGTATAATTAATTACTGGACCAGAAGCAAAGTACTACAGAAGTAGCATATAATTAATTACTGTATCAGAAGCAATGCGCTACAGAAGTAGTATATAATTAATTACTGTACCAGAAGCAATGGACTACAGAAGTAGCACATAATTAATTTCTGTACCAGAAGCAATGGAGTACAGAAGTAGCATATAATTCATTACTGGACCAGAATCAATAGACTACGGAAGTAGCATATAATTAATTACTGGACCAGAATCAATAGACTACGGAAGTAGCATATAATTAATTACTAGACCAGAATCAATAGACTACGGAAGTAGCATATAATTAATTACTGGACCAGAAGAAATGGATTACAGAAGTAGCATATAATTAATTACTGGACCAGAAGCAATGGACTACAGAAGTAGCATATAATTAATCACTGGACCAGAAGCAATAAGCTACAGAAGTAGCATATAATTAATTACTGTACCAGAAACAATGGGCTACAGAAGTAGCATATAATTAATTACTGTATCAGAAGCAATGGACTACAGAAGTAGCACATAATTAATTTCTGTACCAGAAGCAATGGAGTACAGAAGTAGCATATAATTAATTACTAGACCAGAAGCAATGGACTACGGAAGTAGCATATAATTAATTACTGGACCAGAAACAATGGATTACAGAAGAGGCATATAATTAATTACTGTTTAAGAAGCAATGCGCTACAGAAGAAGCACATAATTAATTTCTGTACCAGAAGCAATGGAGTACAGAAGTAGCATATAATTAATTACTGGACCAGAAGCAAAAGACTAAAGAAGTAGCATATAATTAATTACTGGACCAGAAGAAATGGACTACAGAAGTAGCATATAATTAATTACTAGACAAGAAGCAATGAACTACAGAAGTAGCATATAATTAATTACTGGACCAGAAGCAATAAGCTACAGAAGTAGCATATAAAGAATTACTGTACCAGAAGCAATGGGCTACAGAAGTAGCACATAATTAATTACTGTACCAGAAGCAATGGGCTACAGAAGTAGCACATAATTAATTACTGTACCAGAAGCAAAGGACCACAAATGTAGCATATAATTAATTACTGGACCAGAAGAAATGGACTACAGAAGTAGCGTATAATTAATTACTGGACCAGAAGCAAAGTACTACAGAAGTAGCATATAATTAATTACTGTATCAGAAGCAATGCGCTACAGAAGTAGTATATAATTAATTACTGTACCAGAAGCAATGGACTACAGAAGTAGCACATAATTAATTTCTGTACCAGAAGCAATGGAGTACAGAAGTACATATAATTCATTACTGGACCAGAATCAATAGACTACGGAAGTAGCATATAATTAATTACTGGACCACAATCAATAGACTACGGAAGTAGCATATAATTAATTACTAGACCAGAATCAATAGACTACGGAAGTAGCATATAATTAATTACTGGACCAGAAGAAATGGATTACAGAAGTAGCGTATAATTAATTACTGGACCAGAAGCAATGGACTACAGAAGTAGCACATAATTAATTTCTGTACCAGAAGCAATGGAGTACAGAAGTAGCATATAATTAATTACTAGACCAGAAACAATGGACTACAGAAGTAGCATATAATTAATTACTGGATGAGAAGAAATGGACTACAGAAGTAGCATATAATTAATTACTGGACCAGAAGCAAAGGTCTACAGAAGTAGCACATAATTAATTTCTGTACCAGAAGCAATGGACTACAGAAGTAGCACATAATTAATTTCTGTACCAGAAGCAATGGACTACAGAAGTAGCATCTAATTAATTACTGAACCAGAAACAATGGACTACAGAAGTAGCATATAATTAATTACTGGACTAGACGCAATGGACTACAGAAGTAGCATATAATTAATTACTAGACCACAGGAAAAGGGTTTTATAGAACCACCATATAAATAGTTACTAGACCAGAGAACAGAGGCTGTACATAACCACCATGTAATTAATTAGTAGATCATAAGAGAAGGGTTGTACAAAACCAGCATATATAAGTACTGTGCGAATTTCTGTAGCTACGTTTTATGTATAAGTGAGATTATATTTTTTTGTTATCTAAATAGAAGTTCTACAATTTTCTTTATTCCTAAGTTGTTTTGTTATTCATTCTTGTTCTGTATATATTTTGAAGTTAAAATTTAGCGATTTTTGAAGAACAGTTCATCTTTATAAGGGGTTAAAAATCTCTTTGAGTTTTTTAACCCCTTATGATGTTGCAATTGAACATTTAAGCTTGAAAGACAGGGATTGTAGTTTAGCAGCTCCCCCAGCGGATTTTTATCAAACTATTTAGGGTAAGGTCACTATTTTATGTGGAGAAATGATAAGAAAAGTTTGATATATCTCGAGCTTCGAATGTAATAAAATAGTTCCATCAAAACTATATATATATAAAACACGTCTATACACAATAAATACACATCAGTTTAAACATGTTAAGAATAGAAATCGATGAAGAACAAATTATGTTCATGTATCTCAGGCCGGTTGGTATAAGTATTAACACTAAATCATAAATCCTTAATGGCCAGGTTTGATGTAATGTCCCTCTTTACAGAAGTCCTACCAACTGAAGCCCACAAGATAGCTTTAGAACTTTATATCCAATACCCAAATCCATTGATACACATTCCCAGCAACCAATTAGCAACCCTTATAGAATTCACTATCACCAAAACCAACTTTATATTCAATTACCAAAACTACCTACAAATAAATGGTCTAAATATGGGAAATGCTGCGTTACATTTTTATGACACAGATTGAATCTTAACGATCAATTCAGCCTTACACCCACCACTATACTGGGTATGTAGATAATTCAGCCTTATACCCACCACTATACTGGGTATGTAGACAATTCAGCCTTACACCCACCACTATACTGGGCATGTAGACAATTCAACCTTACACCCACCACTATACTGTAGACAATTCAACCTTACACCCACCACTATACTGGGTATGTAGACAATTCAACCTTACACTCACCACTATACTGGGTATGTAGACAATTCAACCTTACACTCACCACTATACTGGGTATGTAGACAATTCAACCTTACACTCACTACTATAGTGGGTAGGTAGACAATTTAACCTTACATCCACCACTATACTGGGTATGTAGACAATTCAGCCTTACACCCACCACTATACTGGGTATGTAGACAATTCAACCTTACACCCACCACTATACTGGGTATGTAGACAATTCAACCTTACGCCCACCACTATACTGGGTATGTAGACAATTCAGCATTACACCCACCACTATACTGTAGACAATTCAACCTTACACCCACCACTATACTGTAGACAATTCAACCTTACACCCACCACTGTACTGATACAATTCAACCTTACACCCACCACTGTACTGATACAATTCAACCTTACACCCACCACTGTACTGATACAATTCAACCTTACACCCACCACTGTACTGATACAATTCAACCTTACACCCACCACTGTACTGATACAATTCAACCTTACATCCACCACTATACTGATACAATTCAACCTTACATCCACCACTATACTGATACAATTCAACCTTACACCCACCACTGTACTGATACAATTCAATCTTACACCCACCACTGTACTGATACAATTCAACCTTACACCCACCACTGTACTGATACAATTCAACCTTACACCCACCACTGTACTGATACAATTCAACCTTACACCCACCACTGTACTGATACAATTCAACCTTACACCCACCACTGTACTGATACAATTCAACCTTACATCCACCACTATACTGATACAATTCAACCTTACACCCACCACTGTACTGATACAATTCAACCTTACACCCACCACTGTACTGATACAATTCAACCTTACACCCACCATTGTACTGATACAATTCAACCTTACACCCACCACTGTACTGATACAATTCAACCTTACACCCACCACTGTACTGATACAATTCAACCTTACACCCACCACTGTACTGATACAATTCAACCTTACACCCACCACTGTACTGATATACAATTCAACCTTACACCCACCACTATACTGATACAATTCAACCTTACACCCACCACTGTACTGATACAATTCAACCTTACACCCACCACTGTACTGATACAATTCAACCTTACACCCACCACTGTACTGATACAATTCAACCTTACACCCACCACTGTACTGATACAATTCAACCTTACATCCACCACTGTACTGATACAATTCAACCTTACACCCACCACTGTACTGATACAATTCAACCTTACACCTACCACTGTACTGATACAATTCAACCTTACACCCACCACTGTACTGATACAATTGCTTGATTCTCATCTACAACACACACTTAGGTTTTTTTCAATCACGTTAACTCGATACACGCCAACGTTAAGTTCACTTGAGAACAGGAAAACATACTAACCAAATAACATTATTAACCTCAAAATCACTAGAACTGATACTCAATTCAAAAGAGAAATCCACAGAAAAATCACCCATACTGGATTATACATTCCCTGGGACTCAGCACATGAAAAAAAACAAAAACTCAACATACTAAGAAACCAAATAAACACAGCCATAAAACTATGCTCACCAGATAAAATTAACGATGAATTAGACAAAATAAAACAATACTTCATCAACATCAATAAGTTTCCTCCACAAACCGTAGAAAACGTTACACGTACACACCTAGATGAACAACACGGTCAACAACAAACAAACAACAATAAATCCCACGATACAACACTACAAAACCTTATACTGCTGCATACCATATGTTCCCGATGTCAGCGAAAAAATAACCAACATTTGGAAAAAAACTTACAACAAAACACAACACTCCAGTAAACACCAAATTTATTCAAAAAAACAGGTACGAAACTAAACTTCATACTATGTAAAAAGTACACTGACAAACACAACACCAACATAATTTATAAAATACAATGCAACAACTGCCTCGACTTCTAAATTGGAGAAGCAAGCAGACAAATGGAAACTAGGTTCAAAGAACACACACAAAAAACAGCTTCACACGTTTTTGAACACTACAAATCAAATAAACATAACAAAACTCCCAGATACTAAGTTGGAAAAACAAATATAAACAAACGCAAAATCAAAGAAGCCCTACTTATACAGCAACTAAAACCAATATAAAGGAACATTTTTATACCTGTACTAATTAGTAATCTAACATCCAACTGCAACGCCCCTACAATCTTGTACCCGTTTATACTCGTTCCTAAGGCATGTGTCAGTTGCAAACTCCTTTCTTTGTTAACCTGAAGACGACCTAAGAATGTCGAAACGTTGTTCTCTCCTCATCAGTAAAAGTGTTAATACCCGTATCAGCCGTTCTGAGATATATCAATAAAAGTGTTAATACCCTCACCAGCCGTTCTGAGATACATTTTTATTTCAAGTGGGCTTCTCGTCATCAAAAGTTATGTTCGAATATATTTCCATGCCTGTTATAATATTTCCTTATTGCCTTTGTTTGCAGTTCAAGAGGAGATTTGCTTTATCCTAAACCTCCCTTGGCGACAACTGTAGTTTCAAAAAACACATTAGACATCTCTATGTGTTTCGGCCTGGCATGGCTTAGCGCGTTAAGGCGTGCGCTTCGTAATCTAAGGGTCGCGGGTTCGCGCCCGAGTCGCGCCAAACATGCTCGCCCTCTCAGCCGTGGGGGCGTTATATGTGACGGTCAATCCCACTATTCGTTGGTAAAAGAGTAGCCCAAGAGTTGGCGGTGGGTGGTGATGACTAGCTGCCTTCCCTCTAGTCTTACACTGCTAAATTAGGGACGGCTAGCACAGATAGCCCTCGAGTAGCTTTGTGCGAAATTCGAAAACAAACAAACTATGTGTTTCAAGCTAAAATGTATATGCTACAGTATATCTCTTGCATAATGTTAATTACGAACGTTCTATTGTTTTCCAGTGAGGTTAAGTATACAATGAATATCTCAGTTTAGAAAATTCTGAAACTCGAACTGATTCTAGACCTGAGTGTTTGAATATCAGTTCTTGATGACATAATAATATTTACACAACGCCAAAAAATATGGAATAAATGATACAGTCAGTTGTACTGCGTCTTTATATCAACTTTGGTTGTCACATGAGTTGTGTATCTGCTTATTAAAAACTGTTTTAATTCAAAGTAATTCTGCGTATTTCTAAAATAATATATCCTTTTGAAATGGTTAAACGCCAACCACTGTACAGAATATAAAAGTTAAAATGTCCACGCTAGAAACGTAGAATGAAGAATAGTTTGTAGTCTAAACGAATTAAAATAACAAACTAGAATCTTAACCTTAAACTTAGCCCTGAAAAGTTATAGAAAAACAAATTAGTTATAAATAAACCAGACAAATGTTAAACTTTGGTGGTTATAAACAAATCAGACAAATGTTAAACTTTGGTGGTTATAAACAAATCAGACAAATGCAAAACTTTGGTGGTTATAAACAAACGAGACAAATGCAAAACTTTGGTGGTTATAAACAAACCAGACAAATGTTAAACTTTGGTGGTTATAAACAAACTAGACAAATGTTAAACTTTGGTGGTTATAAACAAATCAGACAAATGCAAAATTTGTATGGTACTCATTGTATTTATATGTGGTTTTGTATGGTACTCATTGTATTTATATGTGGTTTTGAATGGTACTCATTGTATTTATATGTGGTTTTGTATGGTACTCATTGTATTTATATGTGGTTTTATATGGTACTCATTGTATTTATGTATGGTCTTATATAATATTCATTGTATTTTTATGTGGTATGTGTGGTATTAATTGTATTTGTATGTGGTTTATATGGTAGTAATTATATTTGCATGTTGTTTGTATGTTATTAATTATATTTACACACGAGTTTGTATAGTAGTAATTATATTTACATGCATGTTTGTATGGTGTTCACTGTATTTGCTATAATTAAGCACAAAGCTTTACAATTGGCTATCTGTTCTCTGCCCACACGGATAGCGAAACCTGGTTTTCAGCAGTGTGAGTCCGCAGATATTCCGTTGTGCAATTGAGGGGGGCTGTTTATTGTATTTAGAAGTGTTTTCTTGTACGGTGTTCATTGTATTTACATGTGGTTTTGTATGGTATTAGTTATATTTACATGTAGTTTTGTATGGTTTTAACTATATTTTTACATGGTAGTCTTTGTATTTTCTATGACATCTATTGTATTACATTGACACATCGTTTTTGCGTGTTCCTCAATTTTCAAGGATAATTTTAATCTGGTAAGAGTTAGCACTATTAACAGTCAGTAGATTAACCGTCGCATCCACATCTACTAAGCCTAATGTTGTTATTTTAAACTTGAGAATCTGAATCGATCATTCTCGAAGACACTGGAAAGCAAAACGTGAACTTAAAATATTTTTACTGAAGTTTGATGTCCGTTTTCACGCTATTTGATTATGCCTTACTTACTTCAGTTAATACTTTTTAATTAAACAGTCTATAATTAACCTTTATACATTCGTTTCACGTAAGGTTCATAACCTTACAAATAAATAATCAAAATATGCCCTTTATTGGAGCAATTAATGAAATTTTAATTATTTAATTTTATAATAAATCAATGACAAACACTGAGAATGTGTTTGTAGTTTTTCATTATTCAGATATTCATTTCAACACATTAATTTTCAGGAGCTTTTCAATACGTTGTAGCTAAAGTCCGAGGGCTTATTATGCTAAAACCGTATAACACACACAAAACCAACAACAATAGCGAAGCCAAATAATGGAATGTTACACATTAACGTTGTGGATAACATACTGTTAGGCATAAAAAAAATAGAAACCTTCAACTTGTAGTTGGGTAGACAACAGGCGGAAAACAAACATGAATTAATTAGCAAATGTCCCAGACACTAGAAATGAAAATAAAAAAAATCTAGGAAACATGTTGTACTCAATAATTGAAAAAGTGAAATACAGAAAAGTTCAATATGTCTTTAAAATTAGGATAGTGTAATCGATATAGAATATTTTACAGTTTTTAAATTCACTGATACCCATTTACAGATCACGTCATACTTGGATTATTCTACACTTATGTGGAGTTACGAGAGATACAATATACTCGATATTAGGTTTAGATTACGTCAATATATATATGTTATTTTATTTATTGTTAATAAACCATTATTTTATATTAGTATCAATGTTGTCTTATCTATTGTTATAAAACAGTTATTCTATATTAATACCAATATTATCTTACCTATTGCTTTTGGACAATTATATTATATTAATACCAATATTATATTATCTATTGTTAGTAGACTATTATATTATATTAATACTAATATCATCTTATCTATTGTTTTTAGACCATTATATTATATTAATACCAATATTATGTTATCTAATGTTATTAGACCATTATTTTATACTAACACCAATGTTATCTCGTCTATTGTGTTTAGACCATTATAATATTTTGATACCAATATTATCTTATCTATTGTTTTTAGACCATTATATTATATTAATACCAATATTATGTTATCTAATGTTATTAGACCATTATTTTATACTAACACCAATGTTATCTCGTCTATTGTGTTTAGACCATTATAATATTTTGATACCAATATTATCTTATCTATTGTTTTAAGATCATTATATTATATTATATTAATACCAATATTACCTTATCTGTGGTTATTAGATCATTGTATTCTATTAATACCAATATCATCTTATCTATTGTTATTAGATCATTATATTATGTTTCTATAAACGTTGTCATATTTATTATTTTATATTACTACCAAAGCTACCTTACGTATTGTTAATAAAATAATATCCTTGAATAAAGTACTTAAAATATCTGTTGTATAATCCGTGATGACGAAAAAACCCACTTGTAGAGAAAATTATATTAGAAACGGCTGGTATGGATGGAGAAAGCACTAATAGAGGAGCGAACAACATTTTGACTTTCTTCTGACAATGACTGAAGAAGGTCGAAACGTTGTTCGCTCCTCTACTAGTGCTTTCTCCACCCATACCAGCTGTTTTTAAATATAGAATTATCTGTTGCATAGTTTATCTAGTTCTGCAAGTGAAACAAGAGAATAAATACTGGCTGTTTATATTCCAAACGTTTAATGGTGATAATGTTCTGCTTATACATTTCTAAATTTTAGATGTTTATGTATTGTTCTTATCAAATTTGGACTTCATATCTGGCGTAGAAAAAAATTCAACATGAATATGTAATGTGCTTACGATTAAAACGTACAACTTGTATAGATTTAAGATGAAACACACATTGATAACTTGTGTAGAAGCAAAGCAAGGTTGATTGTTACTGATAAGTTTCAACGAAATGAATAAAACTAAGATGAGAACTTTGTCTATAGACAAAATATAAATAAACATCATATCCAGTTAACAGTTCGCAAGAAAAGCAGAAATGTTTAGCGTATTAATTAAATACGTTAAATATACTCATTAGACAGAAGTACAAAATAATGACTAATAATTAGTTAAGAAACGTGATAATCGGAACGCCCTCTTTAAGGGCAAGATGGCATAAATGAAATGAAGTTTATTAGTTATCAATTATCACTAAAGTTACCACTGAATAAAAACCATACAAATATCACTAATATTTAGGTTTAAACTCAATATTTAAAACTGGTTATATTGACTATTTATATTGAATTTTAAAGTTTAATTAGTAATACAAACAATCTAAAGTATATATTTTACTGGCAAAAAGCACAACTTATACATAGACAGATTGAAACATTAAACTTTGCAGAAGACGTTCACCAAGCCAGCTGAGATGCAAATGTAATGTTTTCGAATGGTAAAGAAGCAACTAGAATATGTATAATGCTAACGGTTAAAACTTTGGATATTATGACTGGTATCAATACATCAGAGGTTTATAGAGGGCACTTAATATACAATAATTAATCTATCAATATTTTTTAAAGATAACATTATTAAGAAACAGCAAAAAATAAAACAATAAAAACTAGCTTCACGCAGAAACCACTAGAATAAGAATAGACATGGAAAACCTTATGGTAAAAAATCGAGTGCATTAGAATTACCATGGAAGATAAAACAGACTGAATAAAAATATTAATATGGTCTCTTGGGTTCGTTAAACAAACGCTAAAAATCTTAACACATTTTGTTAATAACTTAACTGAATAAAAATAACCAGCAGTTTGCACTGAGAAATTAGCACGAATAAAACAGATTTTGAAATTTTGTTATTAAGGTTACAGGAAATAAATTACAAATACTAACAGTACTTGTTGAACAATAACAAACTGAAATGTGAAACATTAACAATCAGTACAAACTCGAGCTGTTTGCACTGATGGGTTTTAGTTTCAGTTTGTTTTTAGTGAGGTTTTCCCGACATCCTCTCCACGGCAGCTCAGTTGCGTGTCTGCGGACTTACAACGCTTAAAATAGTGCTTCAATACCTGCATTAGGCACAGCACAGATAGCCCATTGCGTAGTTTTATGTTTAAGGTGAAAAAACACACGAAATGATTCAAAAAATTCCGGCATTTGCATATGTTCGATATGCTACTAAGCCGAGGAATAACATTGTAATTAGAGACCTTAGGCCTTTTTTTTAACCTGTTCGAACCGTGACACATACAATCCCCTTCTTACACTTCATTTGAAAAACTGTGTACAAAACGTTATATGTTGTGATTTTACATTAAGCGACTTTTAATTTTTAAGAAGACGTTTTAGTCAATAAAAAATTAACCATTTAATTTTGTAATGATCAACTGTAATGTGTTTTTTTAATCACACAATACGACACAAAAGAGGTTCGCGCGCATGCGCTGTTATTTGGATGTTTGATTCTTTTTTTCCCTCACTAGGAATACCGTGGAATTACAGCTTTCATTATATTAGTATTATACCTAAGTTAATCTCGTGACGTATAATAATATAATTCGAATGGAAGTCCCTTAAATGAAAGTTTACGTCCCTGAGAAGACAAGGTTAAGACACATGAAACTGTCGAAAAAACTCTTGTCGACTTACCGCATTTCCTTTCCTGGTTTCAGAACCGCCAGTAGTAAAAACTGAGACAGAAGGTTGACTTGCCATTTTTGGTAAGGTCACTGTTTTACGGATACGTCCATGGTGATCTCCAATCATCTCCAGAGCTAATGATCTCAGAAAATTAAGTTACGTAAACACTTGCTAGTTAAATTGAAGTGTTAAGACAGACCAAGCGCCCAAATTTGCCTGATTTCGTAAAACGTGTACATCGGCTGCTGACGTAGTTGTCGATAATTGTAGGACAAGGTTCCTCGCTCTCTTCTTATTAGCCCTTCACATAGCAAGTGCTTAGCTTCTTAAGCGTAGCGTAATGAACATATGCCTTGAGGGTTGTTCTGATATGATAATGGGCAGTACACTTTAGGATCGAGAAAAAGAAAGATCTAGAAAATACGTCGTATTAAAACGGAAATACAGACAACAAGGCGCCTCGCCTTTACCTCGTGTCGCCACGATCAATGGAACATAAAGACGTTTTCTAACCTGGTTACCACAGCAACGCAGTGTATTGATCAATAATCAAGAAATATACGCGAATTTGGCATGTAAACATTGTTTTTTCTCATTAGTTTGCACAAAACAAATATATACAGACGCTAAAAAGGCGTTTCCAACATTCTGTTATTGATTTCGCTCACAACCTTCTATGAAAGAAATGGTATGTGTAAATATAATTTTCCCTGAGTCGAAAAGTGGTGGCGCTAATATATCAAAGTAAACAAACATACACGATCATTAAAATTACGAAACTTTAAGGCGTTAAATATTTTTTGTATGATAAAAATAATACTTATATACGTGTTTGTTTGGTTTTATAAAATAAGCAGACAAAAGCCCCCAGGTGGTTTCCTGCACGTGGTGAGGGGACCTCCCAGAGACGGTTTTGCACATTCACTTTACCTTCCCTGGGGTGTAACCATGTGTTTGCTGCGCGTGACGACCCGTGAAGGGGAGGGAAAGATTCTGATGGTTGAGGGGTCCAACACTAACACAACACTTTCGCCTTGAACTGGCTAGTCCTCTTGGGATAGGGTTAACGAAGTACCAGTGTTGGACGTTCTCAACAGGTTTTATGGATATTGTGTCTGCTGGTGTTTGAGTATAGTGCTCACAAAATTCGGGCGTCTTCTCATAGGGCTCCGTGGTGGGTGGGGACAGTGGGCACTGAAATGTCCTTAGTGGTTGTTGGGGACAGTGGGCACTGAGATGTCCTTACTATATTATTCATACCCCCATATTCGAAGAAAAATAACTAAAATCGAGAAAAAACACACGATTATTCGTAAACGGCCACGAATGGATGACTGTTCAAAAATCACCATCACAGTCGGTTTCTGTACCTATATTTCTCATTTTTCATTATTTATCTGAGAAATCCTTAGGGCAGATGTCTACCTTTTTTATTCAAAAGGGATTAGAGGGGATTGCTGGGTCACCAAAGTCAGTAAGAAAGTTGGGCTCTGGAGACTCTAAACTCTTCCTAAATTCGAGGATCATTGCGGATATACCCATCAAGGCTACACTGAACTCCTTAAGAGGAGTTATTGTTGAGAGGGGCTTGAAGTACATTCTCGAGTCGAAGATACTCGATGGTTTTTCCAGCCAATGCAGTGCGCCGAATCTCCACTCGCAAAAATGGAATTGTGATGCCGACCAATGTCCTTATTCTCACATTTACGTCACCACGTCCACCTGCTACAGTCAAGGCAGGTAACCTGAACAATACATTTTAAACTGTCTGGGATGTTCTAATTCGATCATTCGAAGACATCATGTCATGGTTCTTTAACACATGTTAATTGTGGTGGCAAAGGTCACGACGCCTTCGAGTGCGAACTAGAACCACACTGTGTTAGCTGAAGTGGTGTCCCCCGCTGGAACAGTGGTAAGTCTACAGATTTACAATGCCTAAATTAGGGGTTTGGTTCTCCTCGGTTGACACAGCAGATAGCCCGCTGTGGCTCTGCTATAATGAACATAAATTGTAGTGACCCACACCCCTTTTAGTTAAGTTCTTTCTCTAAGCAGCTGGAGGAAAAAGAGGTTCAATGTTTGGTAAATGTAAAGAATATCTCATACCCAGGGGCTCGGAAGTTATTGTCTTCCACTTCATCTCGGACGTATGCTGATGTATTCCATTCCACTGCTACAGTGGGAGTGCAAACAGATCACTCTGCGCCTCTAACATACTATTTGCAAAGCATCTGAAGATTATTTTGTCCTCCATGGTTAAAAGAGTTGACGAGTCTACATCTACTCCCATCTCTGTCTCTGCTACTCCCTCCAGTGAGTCTATATCTACTCCTATCTCTATCTCTGCTACTCCCTCCAGTGTCTCCCCAGATACACTTCCTTTGGCTGTGGGTTTGGTTTATTTTCTTCTCTGCCCCGAGATTCAAAACGATTATTCCTTCACGCCCTCAGTCTCTGCAGTCTTCGTCCATTCACAGAGACCTCCCCAACTACCCCAGGGCAGGATCCACAGAGGTCGATAGACCTTCTTTCAATAAAGAAAAAGTGGTCGAAAACAGAAAGGATCTCTGCCCAATTTTCCTCCATCTAAACAAAAATGGCAACTTTTATATTATGAAACAGTCGAGGTTTTCGTTCGAATATAGATGACATCAAGGATTTGATTGATTTTTACAATCCTGTGTGTCTCTTCTTACAGGAAATATTTCTGATATCTGCTGTGGCAGTCACTTCTGGGCAGTTTTCTTTGTAGTGAAACGACAGGTTGTATGGTGGATGAGTGTATGGAGAGGTGGCAATGCTCGTCGATCAGTATGTAACAACCACGTCTTTATCACTTGATACACCCTTGAAGGCCGTAACCATCCATGTTTCCTTGGGTCGTATCATCACTATTTGTTCTCTCTAAATGTCTATTGGAGAGATCTATGATCAATTAGGCCTTGATGTGATGGTGAGTGACAACAAACGTATTCCGGTCTGTTAGTGATATGATGGTGAGTGATAAGAAATGTAATCAGATCTGTTAGTGATGTGATGGTGAGTGGCAACAAATGCAATAAGATCTGTTGGTGATGTAATGATGAGTGACAACAAATGTAATAAGAGCTGTTAATGGTGTGATGGTGAGTGACAACAAATGTAATCAGATCTGTTAGTGATGTGATGGTGAGTGACAACAAATGTAATCAGATTTGTTAGTGATGTGATGGTGAGTGACAACAAATGTAATCAGATTTGTTAATGAAGTGATGGTGAGTGACAACAAATGTAATCAGATTTGTTAGTGATGTGATGGTGAGTGACAACAAATGTAATCAGATTTGTTAGTGATGTGATGGTGAGTGACAACAAATGTAATAAGAGCTGTTATTGGTGTGATGATGAGTGACAACAAATGTAATCAGATCTGACAGTGATGTGATGGTGAGTGACAACAAATGTAATAAGAGCTGTTAGTGGTGTGATGGTGAGTGACAACAAATGTAATCAGATCTGATAGTTATGTGATGGTGAGTGACAACAAATGTAATCAGATCTGTTAGTGGTGTGATGGTGAGTGACAACAAATGTAATTAGATTTGTTAGTGATGTGATGGTGAGTGACAACAAATGTAATAAGAGCTGTAAGTGATGTGATGGTGAATGACAACAAATGTAATCAGATTTGTTAGTGATGTGATGGTGAGTGACAACAAATGTAATCAGATTTGTTAGTGATGTGATGGTGAGTGACAACAAATGTAATAAGAGCTGTTATTGGTGTGATGATGAGTGACAACAAATGTAATCAGATCTGATAGTGATGTGATGGTGAGTGACAACAAATGTAATAAGAGCTGTTAGTGGTGTGATGGTGAGTGACAACAAATGTAATCAGATCTGATAGTGATGTGATGGTGAGTGACAACAAATGTAATCAGATCTGTTAGTGGTGTGATGGTGAGTGACAACAAATGTAATTAGATTTGTTAGTGATGTGATGGTGAGTGACAACAAATGTAATTAGATTTGTTAGTGATGTGATGGTGAGTGACAACAAATGCAATAAGATCTGTTAGTGATGTGATGGTGAGTGACAACAAATGTAATTAGATCTGTTAGTGATGTGATGGTGAGTGACAACAAATGTAATAAGAGCTGCTATTGGTGTGATGATGAGTGACAACAAATGTAATCAGATCTGTTAGTGATGTGATGGTGAGTGACAACAAATGTAATCAGATCTGATAGTGATGTGATGGTGAGTGACAACAAATGTAATTAGATCTGTTAGTGATGTGATGGTGAGTGACAACAAATGTAATAAGAGCTGTTAGTGGTGTGATGGTGAGTGACAACAAATGTAATCAGATCTGATAGTGATGTGATGGTGAGTGACAACAAATGTAATCAGATCTGTTAGTGGTGTGATGGTGAGTGACAACAAATGTAATTAGATTTGTTAGTGATGTGATGGTGAGTGACAACAAATGTAATTAGATTTGTTAGTGATGTGATGGTGAGTGACAACAAATGCAATAAGATCTGTTAGTGATGTGATGGTGAGTGACAACAAATGTAATTAGATCTGTTAGTGATGTGATGGTGAGTGACAACAAATGTAATAAGAGCTGTTATTGGTGTGATGATGAGTGACAACAAATGTAATCAGATCTGTTAGTGATGTGATGGTGAGTGACAACAAATGTAATCAGATCTGATAGTGATGTGATGGTGAGTGACAACAAATGTAATTAGATCTGTTAGTGATGTGATGGTGAGTGACAACAAATGTAATAAGAGCTGTTAGTGATGTGATGGTAAGTGACAACAAATGTAATAAGAGCTGTTAGTGATGTGCTGGTGAGTGACAACAAATGTAATTAGATCTGTTAGTGGTGTGATAGGGTGTAAATATTATGTAAAGTGGAAATGATATAAAGTAAAGAGACTGTTCACAAGTTTTTGATATAAGCTAACACTAGTTTTCTTTTAATGATTCACCAGTTTTGCTTAATAAAACAAAAAATATATCGTGTTTGCTTCCTCGAGTCTCCTCTATCTGGGTTTGTAATCTGATAGATAAAAGGCGTGAAAAGAATTTTAAAATGAAAGTTTGAAGCGTCTATGTCTTTGTTAGAGTAATAATTTTCTTGTATAAGAACCAGTGAGGGAACTTTATCGAAGTCATTTTTGTGTAGGTGACTGTGAAACAAATTAAATTCTATGGCGAGTTTTCTAAATTGAAAATTGTGAAAACTTACAATCAAAGCTTTCGGACTGGCTGAATGTAAGAAAATTAAATACCTTCTTCATGACGGTTAACGTTCGTGTTTAACAACTTCAAAGGTATATAAGCTTCAAAACTTTAAAGTCTTTTGGTCTTAAAGTTACTGCTATGTATAAATGTATTATACTCGATGTACCTGTGTAAAGTTCGCAAAATTGTTCTAGTGCAAGAAAACCTAAATTAAAAGTAACAAATATTTTAATTAATTGTATTTGATGTTCACATTTCAACACGTTCAAGGGTTAGAGAGTGCTTCATGGCATGCGCACGCTTTACTGACGTCACAACAGTACAAATTTCAACGTTGTGAGTTCTTTTGTGATGTCATTTTAATGTATACTGGTTGACTGACAGACAATACCTTAAAATATGTTGGTGCAAGAGGTTGAAACTGGTGTCCCTCATATATAGTTTTGTTTTGACCTAAATAAACCTCACCATATAAATAATTTCAGGAAAGTGTGTGTGTGGTTTTCTTACAGCAAATCTGCATCGGGCTATCTGCTGAGACCGCCGATGGGAATCGAACACATGATTTTAACTTGTAGATTTACCGCTGTACTAGCGGGGGACATTTTAGGAAAAAATGGGAGAAAATATTTCTAATAGGTCGAGTATATTTGATGAAATGTTCCTGGCGACAAGATGTTACTCTGTGCTCGAGTATACTTAATTAAATGTTCCTGATGACGAAATGTTACTCTGTGCTATAATAATTATAATTTAAAACGAAAAAGGAAAAGCGGAATTCTGTGGAAAACAATAAGATTATTTCACATTGTTTTAAACACAAGCTTATCAACAGTAACAATGTTACTCACCTTATGACTGGAGTGGTGGTTATAGTAACAATGTTACTCACCTGATGACTAGAGTGTGTGGTTATAGTAAAAATGTTACTCAGCTTATGACTAGAGTGGTGGTTATAGTAAGAATGTTACTCACCTGATGACTAGAGTGTGTGGTTATAGTAACAATGTTACTCACCTGATGACTAGAGTGGTGGTTATAGTAACAATGTAATTCACCTGATGACTAGAGTGGTGGTTATAGCAACAATGTTACTCACCTGATGACTAGAGTGGTGGTTATAGTAACAATGTTACTCACCTTATGACTAGAGTGTGTGGTTATAGTAAAAATGTTACTCAGCTTATGACTAGAGTGGTGGTTATAGTAACAATGTTACTCACCTTATGACTGGAGTGGTGGTTATAGTAACAATGTTACTCACCTGATGACTAGAGTGTGTGGTTATAGTAACAATGTTACTCACCTGATGACTAGAGTGGTGGTTATAGTAACAATGTAATTCACCTGATGACTAGAGTGGTGGTTATAGCAACAATGTTACTCACCTGATGACTAGAGTGGTGGTTATAGTAACAATGTTACTCACCTTATGACTAGAGTGTGTGGTTATAGTAAAAATGTTACTCAGCTTATGACTAGAGTGGTGGTTATAGTAAGAATGTTACTCACCTGATGACAAGAGTGGTGGTTATAGCAACAATGTTACTCACCTGATGACTAGAGTGGTGGTTATAGTAACAATGTAATTCACCTGATGACTAGAGTGGTGGTTATAGCAACAATGTTACTCAGCTTATGACTAGAGTGTCTGGTTATAGTAACAATGTTACTCACCTGATGACTAGAGTGGTGGTTATAGTAACAATGTTACTCACCTGCTGACTAGAGTGTGTGGTTATAGTAACAATGTTACTCACCTGATAACTAGAGTGTGTGGTTATTGTAACAATGTTACTCACCTTATGACTAGAGTGGTGGTTATAGTAACAATGTTACTCACCTTATGACTAGAGTGTCTGGTTATAGTAACAATGTTACTCACCTGATGACAAGAGTGGTGGTTATAGTAACAATGTTACTCACCTTATGACTAGAGTGGTGGTTATAGTAACACTGTTACTCACCTGATGACAAGATTGGTGGTTATAGTAACAATGTTACTCACCGTATGACTAGAGTGGTGGTTATAGTAACAATGTTACTCACCTTATGACTAGAGTGTGTGGTTATAGTAACAATGTTACTCACCTGATGACAAGAGTGGTGGTTATAGTAACAATGTTACTCACATGATGACTAGAGTGTGTGGTTATAGTAACAATGTTACTCACCTTATGACTAGAGTGTGTGGTTATAGTAACAATGTTACTCACCTCATGACTAGAGTGTGTGGTTATAGTAACAATGTTACTCACCTGATGACAAGAGTGGTGGTTATAGTAACAATGTTACTCACCTTATGATTAGAGTGTGTGGTTATAGTAACAATGTTACTCACCTTATGACTAGAGTGTGTGGTTATAGTAACAATGTTACCCATCTGATGACAAGAGTGGTGGTTATAGTAACAATGTTACTCACCTTATGACTAGAGTGTCTGGTTATAGTAACAATGTTACTCACCTGATGACAAGAGTGGTGGTTATAGTAACAATGTTACTCACCTTATGACTAGAGTGGTGGTTATAGTAACACTGTTACTCACCTGATGACAAGATTGGTGGTTATAGTAACAATGTTACTCACCGTATGACTAGAGTGGTGGTTATAGTAACAATGTTACTCACCTTATGACTAGAGTGTGTGGTTATAGTAACAATGTTACTCACCTGATGACAAGAGTGGTGGTTATAGTAACAATGTTACTCACCTTATGACTAGAGTGGTGGTTATAGTAACAATGTTACTCACCTGATGACAAGATTGGTGGTTATAGTAACAATGTTACTCACCTTATGACTAGAGTGGTGGTTATAGTAACAATGTTACTCACCTGATGACTAGAGTGTGTGGTTATAGTAACAATGTTACTCACCTCATGAATAGAGTGTGTGGTTATAGTAACAATGTTACTCACCTCATGACTAGAGTGTGTGGTTATAGTAACAATGTTACTCACCTGATGACAAGAGTGGTGGTTATAGTAACAATGTTACTCACCTTATGATTAGAGTGTGTGGTTATAGTAACAATGTTACTCACCTTATGACTAGAGTGTGTGGTTATAGTAACAATGTTACCCATCTGATGACAAGAGTGGTGGTTATAGTAACAATGTTACTCACCTGATGACTAGAGTGTGTGGTTATTGTAACAATGTTACTCAGCTTATGACTAGACTGGTGGTTATAGTAACAATGTTACTCAGCTTATGACTAGAGTGTGTGGTTATAGTAACAATGTTACTCACCTTATGACTAGAGTGGTGGTTATAGTAACAATGTTACTCACCTGATGTACAAAGCTTATAGTTATAGTAGCAATGTGTCTCTCCTGATGTACACAGTGTATAGTTATAATAACAATGTTACTCACGTGATGTACAAAGCTTATAGTTATAGTAGCAATGTGTCTCTCCTGATGTACACAGTGTATAGTTATAATAACAATGTTACTCACCTGATGTACAAAGCTTATAGTTATAGTAGCAATGTGTCTCTCATGATGTACACAGTGTATAGTTATAATAACAATGTTACTCGCGTGATGTACAAAGCTTATGGTTATAGTAGCAATGTGTTTCTCCTGATGTACACAGTGTATAGTTATAATAACAATGTTACTCACGTGATGTACAAAGCTTATAGTTATAGTAGCAATGTGTCTCTCCTGATGTACACAGTGTATAGTTATAATAACAATGTTACTCACGTAATGTACAAAGCTTATAGTTATAGTAGCAATGTGTTTCTCCTGATGTACACAGTGTATAGTTATCATAACAATGTTACTCACGTGATGTACAAAGCTTATAGTTATAGTAGCAATGTGTCTCTCCTGATGTACACAGTGTATAGTTATCATAACAATGTTACTCACGTGATGTACAAAGTTTATAGTTATAGTAGCAATGTGTCTCCTGATGTACACAGTGTATAGTTATAATAATAATGTTACTCATGTGATGTACAGAGCTTATGGTTATACTAAGAATGGTACTCACCTTATGACCACAGTATGTGGTTATAGTAACAATGTTGTTGGTTATTATGTGATAATAAGAATTGGAGATATTAAATTTTTAGTTGATATGTGAGTTTTGAGGTAATAGGTCACTATATGGTACATGGGTTTAGAGATAACAGGGAAGTGTAATATAGAAGACTTTGGAAATAATAGATTAATATATGGTTGATTGGTTTATAGATTGTTGGTTCTTATTTGGCAGATGGATTTGAAGATATCGGGTTGGTATATGGTATATGGGTTTGGAGATTTTTTGTGATTATTTGGATTGATAGGTTTATAGGTATAACGTCATTATTTGGTAGTTAGGGTTAGAGACTTTAGGTCATTATTTAGTAGATCGGCTTGGAGATATTAAGCTATTATATGGTAATTGTGTTTGGGGTTAGTAGGTTATTATATTAGTGGTTCTTTTGGAGATACTAGGTTATTATATGTTAGATGGTTTCGGAAATAGTAGGTCATTATATGTTACACGAGTTTGAAGACAAAAGCTCTTTATATGGTTTATTGGTTTGATGATTGTAGGTCATTACAAGGTAAACGGGTCCGGAGGTATTGGGCCATTATATGGTATATGGGTTTGAAAGTAGTAGGCCATTATATGGCAGATGGGTTTTTAAGTTTAGTTCATCATGGCAACGACTAGTTTGGAAATAATGAGTCATCATACGGCTGTGGGTTTAGTGATAGTAGATCATTATATTGTATGTAGGATTGAGGATTGTAAGTTATGTTATGGTTGAGGTGTTAGTTAGTGGTCGGTCATTATATGATTGACGGGATTGGAGATAATAGGTCATTATATAGTAGATGGAATTCAAGATAATAGATCATTATATGGTTAATGTGTTTGGAAATGTTAGATCGTTATTTGGTAGAAGAACGTGGATATTTAAGGTCATTTTTAATAGATGAGTTTGAAAATATTAGGTGATTTTAAGGTACATGGATTTGAAGATAACAAATCATTGCGTTTTACAATATTATAGAGATTATAGGTTATTATTTATTTGATGAATTTGTGGATAGTAGTTCCTTCTTTGGTAGATGGATTTGAATATCATAGGTCATTATGTAGTAGATAGGTTTGAGAATAGTATGTTATTACATGGTAGGTAGGTTTGATGATAGTTGGTCATTTTATAGTATATAGGTTTATAAATAGCAGGTCATTATATTATAGATGGGTTTATCATTATATGGTAGATTAGTTTAAAAAGAGTAGGTCATTTTATGGTAGCTAGGATCGGAGCTAATACATAATTATACGGTTTGGAGATAGTCGGTCTTTAAATGGTAGATACATTTGAAAATAAAAGATCATTATATTGTAGATGGTTTTGTAGTAGGTCATTATTTAGCAAATGAGTGTTTGGATCGTAGGTCATTATGTATTAAATGTTAGGCTTGAAGACAATAGGTCGTTATTTGGCAGTTAAGTTTAAATATGGTAGGTCATTATGTAGTAGGTAGATTTGGAGGTAGTAGTTCATATATGTTAGATAACTTTTGGTAGTAGCTCATTATTTGGTAGAAGGATTTGATGATAATAGGTCATTATATGTTACACTGAAAAACCTGTAAAATGGTCCCTGTTTAGTATTAAGCTATGAACGTATATTGAATATTGTCACGATGAACATGCCTCTCACACACAGAAAACAGAGGTAATATGATGACATGTTGCAGGTCGTGCGAGTTTAATGGGACCATAATACACGAACAGACTTGTAAAACATTTAATGTATTCATTAAAAATGCGCTACTGAGTCTTATAAACACGGAAGTGAAACCTTGTCACACAATATGTGTCTGATTAGTATGACCAAGCCTCTTTTCGCCCTTTTAGAGGGCATAGTAAAGGTATTATAAATTACAGTTTCTTTAGCCATCAGTTAGGTTAATATACTTTATCAACAAGATCTATCGAAAAGGAATGCGTCGGCCACAAGAAAAAAAAGTGAAAGAAACAAAAATTGTCCCTGTTGGCAGGTTAAAGGTTCTCTTAATTGTTCAGTTTTTGGGTATCTTCAATCATAACATGCTAAATACTTCCTTTGTTTGCAGCTAATAACCAATCTGAAATCTTCTTACTTAGATAAATAAGGGAAACACGGTTTCTTCGGCTTTTAGAATGTAGGAAGTGAATGGAGTAATGGGATAGGTCACAGAGCATATATATTTAATAATGAACTACTGGAAATGTGAAGAGTCACATTTATAATTTCTACAGTGAAGGCAGAGTTTAAATATAAAATTAACACTTGAGGTGTTACTGCTACCTGCTGGAGTAATGGTATGGGCTACGTTACTCCGTAGGGGTTCAGTTTTATTATTCCTTGACAAACATATGTAGAATGTAACTGAACGTTGCTGACAATTACGCCTACAAATACATGATGCATTACTATCCTGATAGAAGAGGGCGCTTCCCGTCCAGTAATTTACCAAATTTTAAATGTTTAAAATTAGGTTGAATAGCATAGTGGTAACCTGATTGTCTTTCTCGGTTAGGCTAGTAACCGGTCTTTAATTGTATTCATTATCTGTAAAAGATTAACTTGAACATAACATTTGCAACCGGAATCTTCTACAGAGAAGTGTCGACTAATTACAGACTATACTCTTTTAACTATCATATATCTCATGAAAGTTAGCTTGAACGGTACGTAAGCTGAGATATGTTGGTTAGTTAGTGTAAGTGGTTCGTAGCACATTTCTTCACTACGATCGATCACATATATTATGTCATCTCCCAGTCTAGCATAGATCACAATAGTGACATTAAACTATAACAGTACAGAAAATGGAAGCTACGTTCTCCAATTAGCTAGCACAGGGTATGTTCAATTTATTTTGTACAAGTCATCATTAATTGACGTCATATACTATGATCCTGTCGGTGTTATACGTGTTTCTTTTCTCCAAACTAATGCATTCAGCAATAGTTTTAGAGGCTGTATTGCAGTAGATAAGTGTATTTTGTCTAGGACTTTTAAATGCAAGATTCTATAAAAAAATCATTTAATGTGCTCTAAAAATGTTTGCGATATGTTCATCTCAGGGGACATATTAATGTGGGAGTGCGTGGGAGGGTTTTCATGCGAAAGACAAGGGAAGGCAAGTTGATAAGACTGAATCATGAATACGCTGTTTGTTTGCTTTGAATTCTTGCGAGGGATATCTGCGCTAGCCGTCCCTAATTTAGCAGTGTAAAACTAAAGAGAAGGCAGCTAGTCATCAACACCCACCGCCAACCTTTGGGCTACTCTTTTACCAACGAGTAAAATAATGGCTGAAAGGGCGAGTATGTTTGATATTACGGGAATTCGATCCTACGACCCTCCGATTACGAGTCGAGCGCCATAACCACCTGGCCATGCCGGGCCCGAATAAGCGTTAACTACTTTATTTATCGTCAAGTTCTAGTAACGCTCAGAAGTAATTAATGAAAGTTATAGCAACAGTTAAGTAAACGACTTAATCCAACACAAATAGTCTCTTGATATAACCCAACTTTCTTTCATTTATCAGTGTAACGGGTATTTAATCAGCTATTACGGATTAGCGTTAGTAATGCCTCTTTCTAACTTCAAACTTTTCTGTTCTATCTTGCTTTTATTTCTCTCTTTGCTAGCTCAGTACAGCAGGAAGAAGAGTTCTATTGGTTTTAATCAAAAGTCCAGAAGTCCACTATTAATACTGTACCATGACAAGTTACGTGTGTCACTGTGGAGACACGATTATTTTTTGTATTTCATATCCCATCAATTTCCTTTTTCTTTTCCGGTTCGATAGAAAACTCCGTCATCTGTGTAACTTTATTTATATATAGTCATTACTCTCACATTTAATCTAACTATTTACATAGTATATTGGCGGTGGATTAATAAGAATGTAAATAGAAAGTTATATTGATATATCCACCAGTTGACGTACTTCTAACGTTAGGAGTGTCACGATGACAGAGCGGAGAGGGTGCTTGGTAGCAGCAGACGAAGCGAGATGTGATATGTTGGTCTACAGGAAATGAATATATGTATTTAATTATATTTTTAAACTCTAATTTATCGAAAATGAATCGATAAAAACAGAACATCAAGCTGATGTTAGTCCTAATGTGGGATTTACAAAACCTAGTACAAAGTGTCTTAAATATACGAGCAGTACCACGTCTGAGTTGTGTTCTATAAACCATTAAATAAATATAAGTGCAGCACCACGTCTGAGTTGTGTTCTATATATCTTTAAGTAAATATAAGTGCAGCACCACGTCTGAGTTATGTTCTATATATTTTTAAGTAAATATAAGTGCAGCACCACGTCTGAGTTGTGTTCTATATATCTTTAAGTAAAAATAAGTGCAGCACCACGTCTGAGTTGTGTTCTATATATCTTTAAGTAAATATAAGTGCAGCGCCACTTCTAAGTTGTGTTCTATATATCTTTAAGTAAATATAAGTGCAGCACCACGTCTAAGTTGTGTTCTATAAACCATTAAGTAAATATAAGTGCAGCACCACGTCTGAGTTATGTTCTATATATTTTTAAGTAAATATAAGTGAAGCACCACGTCTGAGTTGTGTTCTATAAACCATTAAGTAAATATAAGTGCAGCATCACGTCTGAGTTGTGTTCTATAAACCATTAAGTAAATATAAGTGTATCATCACGTCTGAGTTGTGTTCTATAAACCATTAAGTAAATATAAGTGCAGCACCACGTCTCAGTTGTGTTCTATATATCTTTAAGTAAATATAAGTGCAGCACGACGTCTGAGTTGTGTTCTATAAACCATTAAGTAAATATAAGTGCAGCACCACGTCTCAGTTGTGTTCTATATATCTTTAAGTAAATATAATTGCAGCACCACGTCTGAGTTGTGTTCTATAAACCATTAAGTAAATATAAGTGCATCACCACGTCTCAGTTGTGTTCTATAAACCATTAAGTAAATATAAGTGCAGCATCACGTCTGAGTTGTGTTCTATAAACCATTAAGTAAATATAAGTGCAGCACCACGTCTGAGTTGTGTTCTATATATCTTTAAGTAAATATAAGTGCAGCACCACATCTGAGTTGTCTTATATAAACCATTAAGTAAATATAAGTGCAGCATCACGTCTGAGTTGTGTTCTATATATCTTTAAGTAAATATAAGTGCAGCACCACGTCTGAGTTGTGTTCTATAAACCATTAAGTAAATATAAGTGCAGCACCACGTCTGAGTTGTGTTCTATATATCTTTAAGTAAATATAAGTGCAGCACCACGTCTGAGTTATGTTCTATATATTTTTAAGTAAATATAAGTGCAGCACCACGTCTGAGTTGTGTTCTATAAACCATTAAGTAAATATAAGTGCCACGTCTGAGTTGTGTTCTATAAACTATTAAGTAAATACAAGTGCAGCACAACGTCTGAGTTGTGTTCTATATATCTTTAAGTAAATATCAGTGCAGCAAAGCTGATCAAGAATTATCAGAACTAGTCGTCTCTAACTTTGAAGTGAGAGAATAGAGGGAAGGCCGCCACTTAACACCACTCACCGCCAACTAGTGGGATTCTCCTTACCAACAAATAGTGGAATTGACTGACACATTATAATGCCCATACAACTAAACAGGTCAGTTGGTTCGTTGATGGGATTGGAACCTGCTCTTCACAGTTGGCGAGTTGAGTGCCCTAACCATCACACAATGAAATGGTATGTATCAACAATTTAATCATTGGAACTCCATTTAGCTGGACCTGACTTACAAGCATTAAAACTTATGTTTTCTTTCTTCAAGTATGTTTGTAAGTAAATATAAGTGCAGCACCACGTCTGAGTTGTGTTCTATATATCTTTAAGTAAAAATAAGTGCAGCACCACGTCTGAGTTGTGTTCTATATATCTTTAAGTAAATATAAGTGCAGCGCCACTTCTGAGTTGTGTTCTATATATCTTTAAGTAAATATAAGTGCAGCACCACGTCTAAGTTGTGTTCTATAAACCATTAAGTAAATATAAGTGCAGCACCACGTCTGAGTTATGTTCTATATATTTTTAAGTAAATATAAGTGAAGCACCACGTCTGAGTTGTGTTCTATAAACCATTAAGTAAATATAAGTGCAGCATCACGTCTGAGTTGTGTTCTATAAACCATTAAGTAAATATAAGTGTATCATCACGTCTGAGTTGTGTTCTATAAACCATTAAGTAAATATAAGTGCAGCACCACGTCTCAGTTGTGTTCTATATATCTTTAAGTAAATATAAGTGCAGCACGACGTCTGAGTTGTGTTCTATAAACCATTAAGTAAATATAAGTGCAGCACCACGTCTGAGTTGTGTTCTATATATCTTTAAGTAAATATAATTGCAGCACCACGTCTGAGTTGTGTTCTATATATCTTTAAGTAAATATAAGTGCATCACCACGTCTGAGTTGTGTTCTATAAACCATTAAGTAAATATAAGTGCAGCATCACGTCTGAGTTGTGTTCTATAAACCATTAAGTAAATATAAGTGCAGCACCACGTCTGAGTTGTGTTCTATATATCTTTAAGTAAATATAAGTGCAGCACCACATCTGAGTTGTCTTATATAAACCATTAAGTAAATATAAGTGCAGCATCACGTCTGAGTTGTGTTCTATATATCTTTAAGTAAATATAAGTGCAGCACCACGTCTGAGTTGTGTTCTATAAACCATTAAGTAAATATAAGTGCAGCACCACGTCTGAGTTGTGTTCTATAAACCATTAAGTAAATATAAGTGCAGCACCACGTCTGAGTTGTGTTCTATATATCTTTAAGTAAATATAAGTGCAGCACCACTTCTGAGTTGTGTTCTATAAACCATTAAGTAAATATAAGTGCAGCATCACGTCTGAGTTGTGTTCTATAAACCATTAAGTAAATATAAGTGCAGCACCACGTCTGAGTTGTGTTCTATATATCTTTAAGTAAATATAAGTGCAGCACCACATCTGAGTTGTCTTATATAAACCATTAAGTAAATATAAGTGCAGCATCACGTCTGAGTTGTGTTCTATATATCTTTAAGTAAATATAAGTGCAGCACCACGTCTGAGTTGTGTTCTATAAACCATTAAGTAAATATAAGTGCAGCACCACGTCTGAGTTGTGTTCTATAAACCATTAAGTAAATATAAGTGCAGCACCACGTCTGAGTTGTGTTCTATATATCTTTAAGTAAATATAAGTGCAGCACCACATCTGAGTTGTCTTATATAAACCATTAAGTAAATATAAGTGCAGCACCACGTCTGAGTTGTGTTCTATAAACCATTAAGTAAATATAAGTGCAGCACCACGTCTGAGTTGTGTTCTATATATCTTTAAGTAAATATAAGTGCAGCACCACGTCTGAGTTGTGTTCTATATATCTTTAAGTAAATATAAGTACAGCACGACGTCTGAGTTGTGTTCTATAAACCATTAAGTAAATATAAGTGCAGCACCACGTCTGAGTTGTGTTCTATATATCTTTAAGTAAATATAAGTACAGCACCACGTCTGAGTTGTGTTCTATAAACCATTAAGTAAATATAAGTGCAGCACCACGTCTGAGGTCTGTTCTGTATATTTTAAAGTAAATTTTTAATAAAACATTATATATTTTTTGGAAATTTAAAATGGAAGTTTTTTGTATTTGTATAATATTTAAATCGATAAAGTCCTTATAGGCTTAGGTGTCTTAAAATGGTTCTAATAGTGACGCTTACACCTCGATAAAGATTTTAGGATAAAAACACTATCAGAAAATACTTTTTTTTTGTAAAATAGAGGACGCTTCTTTTTGTTTTTAGCGGTAACTACCTCTAAACTGTCAAAATTAACTCATTTAGAATGTTGTCTTTTGTACGTATTCATTTTTTTTAATAATGACTATAAGAATATTACAATTTCTCGATATTCCTTGTTCTGATTGGTTGTTTGGTTGTTGTTAAGTGTAATACGGCATCACATCAATGGACTGCCTGTGTTGCGCCTACCTTAAACCCATGTTTTGAGCGTTATAGAAAATTTTCTCTGCTCCACTGGGGGTTGGTTTGTGGAAGGAATCTTCTACTTTGGTATAGTTTGGTAAATAACTTGATTCAAACCTCACACTGACGGATGACAACCATAGAACGAGGAATGTATCAACAGTATGTCTTATGTTCCTAAAGTTAAACGTTTCATAAAATAAGCGTCTTCTAGTCATGCAATCCATAAATCGTAAGGTTACTAATACAAAAAATCGTTGATACCCGTGGTGAGCATAGTACAGACAATCCATTGTGTAACTATGCGCTTAACAACAAAGAAAAAAAATGTTCTAACACGTTTGCATAATATTGTACAAGTGATTCAAGAATTAATAAAAGAAAGTAAATCCTAACTATTTTAAAACTGACTGAGCTGGCTAGTCCCTGGGGACTGAATGGTATTGCTCTTCCAGTAAACTGGAGATTTAACAGTTGTGAGTAGATTTGGTTTTGGATCTTCTGGCTTAGACGAACATGCGCTATTTCCCCTTAACCGTCAACAGAACCCACTGTCAACTGTTCGGCTCATACTGTATCATCGAATAGTGAGATTTCACTGCCACTCTTATAACGTACCCTAGGCACCAAAGTTCGGTCACCATTTTGCGACAACAGGCAGAACACGAGCGTTAGATTCTTGGTTTTATAAGCTTTCATTTTAATTATTAGACATATTCGGGCTTTGTATAGGTATCTTGTCGTTTTTTATAGCCTAAAGATGAATAATTAGCGAGGTGTATGTTGCAGGGATCAAACACTGAAAATAAGCATTATAAGTCTCAAAACGTGCCGCTCAACTCCTGGAAATCAAGCATATTATCATTTCTAATTTGTTACTTATTGTAATTTGTTTCGGACGAGTCTTCAATTTATTACGTTACGTATAATACGTATTATTAATTACAAATAACCGGAATTTTAATTTGAGCTTAGCAATTGATTAAACGTTAAGTTTATGTTATTTGCCAACAAGATTGATAAAAATTTATTTCCTTTTTTAACACAAACATATTTTAATATAAAAACATAAAAACAATACAATTTATAATAACGGTTATTACTAATAGTTATTATAAATAATGGTTTATATACAAGAGTTTTAGAAATTTACAAACAATACTGAGTCTTATATCAGGTCTAGAACTAAATATATTATCGACAATCCAGGTCCAGTACGAACAAATTAGTTCTAAGTTTATACTGTCACACCACGCTTAAGCTAGCTAGCTTGATTGGCCTCACACCGCTGACTCTCACCGATGATGATATTTAATCTCTTCGTAGAAATAGTAACGTCCGAAGTAATTCACTAAAGTAGAACTATTTGTAATGTTCGAAATCTATAAACGTTCCTGTTCAATATCTGTAGTTTTCTCATAAATAGGCGTTAATCACAATTATAGCTTCCTCGGCTTATTGCACACTGACTGTAGCTGTTCAGTTATATTCTCTTTCGCTTCAGGGCTTGCCGCTTTTTATAAAATTCACGTAATTTCTCCACGCTTCAACAATATTCCAGCGCGTTTTCGTAAACAAATATTGTTGATTTTCAGTTTTTGGAACTTTTTACAAATTTGGAGAACAGGCGGGACTTGCGCAATACACAGCCAAAAATATACGTCACATGCAAAAAATAAAACTATACAGACACAAGCGTAGACACTAAACTAAATGTAAAACTAAATCTGTTAGAAATTTTACACCAATTGTATATTTAGGAGTTTTTTATGAAGCTTTTGAATGAATGTGCGAATATAATGTCATTGAGAGCAAAAACTAGTATTATAATAACAACAGCAAAATAATACTTGTTTTTGTTAATTTTAGCAGACCTAATATTGAATTTTCTGATTATGGACCACGCCATTGTTTAGTTAGAAATATGTGTTCATTGTAATATGCATACGTAACCTTGACATATTTAAAGATGACAAGGAAAAGCTTGAATATCAACTGTGCTTTGGCTTCCGTTTTAGTTTTGTGACATTCTAGTTAATCAAATAATTAAAATTTATTTTGCTATCAGAACAATAATTATAGTAATAAAAGGGACTTTGCGTGGGCTGGTGGTAAATCAGATGGTTCATGGTTAAAGAATCGTTACCACAAACATACAGTCATGTGAAAAAGTTAGGACACCCTATGAAAGCCTGTGTATTTTTGTAACATTTTAAGATATATAGATATTTAATCTCAATTTTAACAATACTGAGAGATTATAGGAATATAACTAAACAATTAAAACTGAAGAAAAGACTTTTCAAGATCTTCTGTAAATGTAATTCTACAAAACTGCATATTATAACTGAGATAAAAGTTAGGACACCCCACATTTATTCCCACTTAAAATGACTCTACTCACGCACAGGTGTATCACACCAGGTGCACATGATTAGAAGATCGTTACTCAGCATTTTGAATGGGGCTTGCTCTATTTAAATCTTAGACATTTAGTTTGGTGTGCTCCTGACTGTTTAAGTGAGAGTGAGCACCATGATGAGAGCAAAAGAGCTGTCTGAGGCCTTCAGAAGGAAAATTGTAGCAGCTTATGAGTCTGGTGAGGGATTTAAAAAGATCCCAAAGGATTTTGAAATCAGTCATTCCACTGTCTGGAAAATAGTCAACAAGTGGAGGGCTTTCAAAACAACTGCCAACATGCCCAAGTCTGCTCGTCCAAGCAAGTTAACCCCGAGAGCAGACCGCAAGATGCTAAAAGAGGTCTCCAAACACTCTAACATGTCATCACGGGACCTACAGCAGGCTCTGGCTACTGTTGATGTAAAAGTGCATACCTCTACAATCAGAAAGAGACTGCACAAGTTTAACTTGCATGGGAGGTGTGCAAGGAGGAAACCTTTGCTCTCTAAGAGAAACATCAAGGCCAGACTGAAGTTTGACAAAGAAAATGTAGACAAAGACCAGAACTTCTGGGAATAATGTTATTTGGACAGATGAGTCCAAAATTGAATTATTTGGACACCAAAACAGAGGACATGTTTGGCGTAAACCAAATACAGCATTCCAGGAAAAGAACCTTATATCAACTGTGAAGCATGGATGTGGAAGTGTCATGGTTTGGGGCTGTTTTGCTGCAGCAGGACCTGGACAGCTCACAATCATAGAATCCACCATGAATTCTACTGTGCATCAGAGGGTGCTTGAGGATCATGTGAGACCATCTGTAAGAAAATTAAAGCTGAAGCGGAACTGAACCCTGCAACACGACAATGACCCAAAACATACCAGTAAATCAATCAAGAACTGGCTGAAAACTAAGAAATGGAGAGTCCTGGAATGGCCGAGTCAAAGCCCAGATCTTAATCCCACTGAGATTCTGTGGGGTGACTTGAAACGGGCTGTACATGCAAGAAACCCCTCAAACATCTCACACCTGAAAGAATTCTGCATTGAGGAGCGGGGCAAACTTTCTTCAGACCAATGTCAGAGACTGGCAGATGGCTACAAGAAGTGTCTCACTGCAGTTATATCAGCCAAAGGGGTAACACTAGCTATTAGGAGGTAGGGTGTCCTAACTTTTTCCTCAGTTAGAATATGCATTTTTGTATAATTACATTTACAGAAGATCTTGAAAAGTCTTTTCTCCAGTTTTAATTGTTTAGTTATATTCCTATAATCTCTTAGTATTGTTAAAATTGAGATTAAATAACTATATATCCAAAAATGTTACAAAAATACACAGGCTTTCATAGGGTGTCTTAACTTTTTTACATGACTGTACGTTATGCACATTTAGGGTGTTTTATAAGATATTTTTTATAGTCGTTCAGACATTTGTTGTTAAGTTGGGTGTTGTTAACTATTTACTCTCGATTACGTCTATCAGCTAATAATTGGAGACGGATAGATGCGGATAACCATTTGTTCAGCTTTTGTGGGTTTTCGGACGCTACACATAGTGTATCGGACTAACTTATGTATCATTCCTTGAGGTATCTGGCGAGAAATGCTGAGAGATGTAATAAGAAGTGGTGTTTAATTTTTTAGTTAATCTCAAGGGTCCAATCAGAGATTTGTACATTAGAATTTTGCCACTGTCTTTAATCCGATAACAGTCATTTAACTAAAAGGTTTAACGGTTGTGACGTGTGAAGATTTTTTAACCTTTCCTAAGCTTAAAAACACAAAAACCTTTTCATTTAATGCGTTTCTTACGTTATATGCTTCTAATTAAACTTTTTTTTAGCACTTTTTTCTTTGTTTACTTAACTTTATAGGAAATTCCGCTTTTCAATTTTAAATCAGAATATAATACTCGAACATGTCTAATTAATTTTAAGTGCCTTCAGCTGAGAATCGAAGTTTTAAGATGTATGTTGATACTGCGGAAGGATTACGCTTTTTTTGCCAGTCTTTACTGAGGTAACGTTAACACAAATTATCTAAAGGTGTTGGATGAGGCCTGTTTAGACAGCAACCATAAATCACAATTAAAACACACTGAGAACATGTTGCTAAGCGAGGGACGTGCTCCTGTCGCGACTGAGGTTTTGCATCAAATGTTAGTATTTAATTTTTATCCATTTTTAAACTAGCATACAGTTTGTAAATAATTCATCAGTTATGATAATACTCACATCCTTCAGTCGTAAATATGAGGTTGTAAAATGTAATGCAAATATTCTTTGGTAAATATTTTGTAGAACAACATGTTGAAAGCTTGTCAAAGTTTTCAAACATCTCTAAAGTTAGGTTGTGGATTAATATGACAAGTTACATTGCAGAGGAATTAACTGTGGGAAAGTTGAGGCCTAACTGAACTAAACCAAAAACCATACTTCAGTTACAGTGTTGATTTATCTAGTGCACCCTCGACGTGGCACAGCGGTCTGTCTGCGGAGTCACACCGCTAGAAACCGAGTTTCGATACACAGCTTTGTGTTGAATAACAAATATATGCAAGCTAATGTATTCGTCCTTTGGAAAGGGAAAATAAGATCTCGTTTGTAACAAATAATAGGAATTTGTGCTTACATGATTATTTCTTAGCGTAATAAAACTGTAAGTGTAATAAAATACATGAAGGTACCAGTACTGGAAGGAAAAACTACTGTTTTGAATAATTCGAACAATAGCGATTGTATAGTTTATTCTAATTCTAGTTATAAGTTATGCATGAAGTTAGATGATAATATAATATAATACATAATACATAATAAATAATGCATAATACATAATAAATAATACATAATAAATAATGCATAATACATAATAAATAATACATAATACATAATAAATAATACATAATACATAATAAATATTACATAATGCATAATAAATAATACATAATACATTATAAAGGTTATTATGGGGATTGGACCCCTCCCTTCTCATCTAACTTCATGCATAACTTATAATAACCTTTATAATGTATTATGTATTATTTATTATGCATTATTTATTATGTATTATGTATTATTTATTATGCATTATTTATTATGTATTATGTATTATTTATTATGCATTATTTATTATGTATTATGTATTATTTATTATGCATTATTTATTATGTATTATGTATTATTTATTATGCATTATTTATTATGTATTATGTATTATTTATTATGCATTATTTATTATGTATTATGTATTATGCATTATTTATTATGCCATTCTGTATCACTGTTTCAATTTTGGTGCTGACTGATTAGGAAATGAGTAAACCTGTAATGAACAGATACATACGCATATTAACGTTTATTTATATAGATAGCCTGTTTTAATAAAAGCTTAACTAATGTTAGGCCTAAGACAGTCCTGTATTTAAAATAACTGCTGTTTCAATAGAAATACAAATTCTCACTTGTTTCTACTAGTAAAAAATAATAATGCGTGACTTGAGAAAGTTGTAAAAAAGATACTATAAATGTTGAAGCTGTTAATTTTGTTTGCAGAAAACATATGTCATTGTGAACGAAAGGACAAGGTAGCTTATAAAATTGTATCAGCCACATCAGCCGTTCTGAGATACATTTTTATTTCAAGTGGGTTTCTCGTCATTAAGAAGGTATCTTACACTTCGTATTGACAGAAATAACCAATCTTCTGACAGACATGTTTCTGTATCTATTGTCACTTTTTTTTTTCTCAGAACAAAATAAAACATTTCACGCTTTACCAACAGCAACTCAACTCTAATTGTTTAACAGTTTGTTTATTGAACTTCAAATTTTTATGTTTGTAATGCAGGTATCGGCGCATGGCAAAATAACAATCCAGAAAAGCCGAGCCTGGCTGATTCGCTCGGTTTGCATGATTTGACATGATTTACTTCTGCTGCAAGGGGATTATTGGTCATAACTATTTACATTAAAGTCAGTAGCCACGATACGCTAATAAACACAGAAATCTGTTGCTATGGTAAGCCGATTTTAAACATGTGTGATTGTTTAAGATATGAAAATGAGAATAGGTAACTTTCTCTAATCTCCAAATAATTAGATTGAGCTTCTTGTAAAGTTTCTTAAATTTTACATATTATTATCTTTGTTTACACTGAAGATGCTAATGAAGGATTATTGTGTTTATCTGACATAAGACAAGAATATATTATTATATAAATCAGATATAAATGTAATTCACTTAGATGCACAAAGTTAGATATTTTCTAAGCCTGCCTGTTCTCTAGAGAGGACCAAGAATATCATAGATTAGTAATATTCTATACTAGCTGGAGTATATGTCCCAACGTCCCCTGGATAGAACTGCATTAATGAAAAGTTATCTTAAGACATGAAACGTTACATCCCTTATATGTAATTGCAAAAAATGGAATAACACTCATAAAAACTGCAAAACGTAAAATGTGAAACCACAAATTTGCACTACGCCTCCATAGACCTAACGAGCCACTAAAATTTGGATGAAGATATATTCACGTCCCGGAAAGTAGTTACATGGACATACAACAGACAGTACTATTATATGTGTATAGTTAAAGTGGTTTCCATAAGGTTAAATGATGACAAAACACACTCTGTTATTTACCTATAAATTAAAACTATTGATACATAACAAAGATGTCTTAAATTTTCTAAAGAGCAAAAACCACTATATTCAGTATTACGTTATCTCATTATCAGTAAAAATCATTTATCAAACCTGTACGTCCCGTTATATTCAATATTACGATATATTATTATTAGTAAAAAATCATTTATCAAACCTGTACGTCCCGTTATATTTAATATTACGATATATTATTATTAGTAAAAAATCATTTATCAACCCTGTATAATGACATTATTTCGAAATGTCAATTCATTATTCATTATTTTGAATTACCTGAAACTAAAACTTCACAAGTTAAGTGACATTTACTCAACATGTCTGTAGTTTAGTTTTTCTAATCAATCATTTAATTAGATTTATGCAATCTTTATTGGTATATATTGTGTTCTACTGATCCAATATCGATTCTATGGTGTCTAGAGGGATCGCGATATGCAGATCGGTTCAGGCTCCAAGTAAATATTTGACCAAATTACTACCGATTTTCGTTTGGTTCTCGTTCTACCAATCTTGTTTGGAGCACCATAACGAACGTTGTTTGCGACAAACGAAAACCACAGCTCGAACTCCAGTCTACTTCACAATTAAATTACGTTGTTCGTGTAAAACTTAAAATATTTTATGGTCTTCTGACGAATAGAGAATATTATTATTTAAAGAGATAACAATGTCTTTTGTTTTCTAGCGCTGTTCCTGCCGCAGGTAACGAGCTTTGAATTATCGGGCCACAAGCCCTCGACTAAAAACAAAACAAAAACATACTCTTATAAAGAAAATTATTTTCTTTCCGAAAGTGAATTTGTAGTTTTATAATTAATTCAGGATATTCAAATTTCCTGAATGAAAATGACTACAAATTATATACCTCACATAGTATTAATAAAGTTTACTCTTTATTGTTTAATATCAAACAGACAGAGAGACACGTCTTTCTCCTTTTGTTTAAGCTATGTTTTATATTCATCTACATATTCACAATATATTAATGAATATTTAAGTGGTGAGTGGACGAAACTACATAATTGAAATTTAGGATTCGATTCCCCGCAGCGAACACAACAGATGGTATAATACGACTTTACTTTAAAACAAACAGAATCTTTCCTCTCCTAAATTGAAAATGACTAACACGCAAACGAGTTCATGCAGCGTATCTGCCATTAGGGTAAACAATTCCAGTTTTATCCATACGAATACGAGAAGGTAATATAAATCGTAGAAGGCGTGGCTCAGTAGTTGGCAAGTTGGACAATGGAGCCAATGATTCATGGTGTGCCATCCATTGCTGATTAATATTACTTCGCACTCTGAGCACTTGGGTATGTTATAAGAGTCGCAGTCAGTCTCACTATCCAAGTAGAGTAGCCCAGTAGCCGGCGGTAGAATCCGTTAAATAGTTACCTTTCTTCAAACATTTCAGTTCAAAACGAGGGTTAGGTAGCGTAGATAAGTTTGGAATAGCTTTACGATAATACATGTGAAAACAAGTCAGGAAATTTTGAGATAATACTAAGCTAAAAATTTGTAATTTTTTTACTATTTTGTACACGTAAATACAAGAATTATAACCGCTTAGCTCTGGTTTTGTTACATTTTTTAGAAATTATTAGTTTCTTTCATGACACACAACACATTTAAAAGAAGTGATATTTGTAGAAAGGTCCCTAGCTGGGATAGCGGTAAGTATACGGATTTACAACGCTAAAATCAGGGGTTCAATTCCCCTTGGTGTACACAGCAGATAACCCGATGTGGCCCTGTTATAAAAACAACAACATAAACACACATTTGTAGAAACGTCTCCTACTTATTTTCACGAGAAGAACACGAGCTCTATAGTTATAACCCATTGTCATGAATTGTAATATGTGCTGGAATAAATCTCTGTTGAACATTTTATGGGAGCCACTGAGACAAGAAGATATAATTCCTAGCACGTGATGAAGACTTGTGAATATTTGTTGCAAAGGGTTTAAGCCATGTGTATAACATTTAATTTCATGATGGGTCTTTGTTGCGAAGCATTGATTGTATTACCTCACACTTTTGAAACGAAACATAAGCTAATCCTTTAACTTTGTATCTAAAGTACCTAGTTTCAATATAGAAAACCAGCTGGAGAAATAAAATCTCGTTTGTGTTTCTTTCTTTTATTTTTTCCTTAACGCAATAAACATTAAAAGTACAATAAAAACATGTAAACCAAAGCTGAAAAGAAAGACATACTGTTTTAAATAACTCCATAAATATTAAATTAGATGGGTGTCCAACCCCCAATCTCATCAAAACCTTCCTCACATCATCCTGTGTTAATGTTTCAAGTTTGGTGCAGAATGATAAAGAAATGGGGAAACTTGTAAGAAACAGATAAATACACATATTCACATTTACTCATGTAGATAGCCTAGTTGCTTTGCGCCATAAAACGTCAAACGTCCAAACAATCACATAAAACTACAATAATATTTCATAACTCGAAACACACTTTTACGCACTTAAAACAGACTTTTGTACGTACAAATCATATCTAGTAAATCAGCGTTTGATATAAGTTAAAATTAAAATGCTGTTTTCAGTTTTATGAAAGAGCCATTTGTATACGATACGGCTAAAATGCAGCATTTATATTTTGATCGAGTGCAAATTTATGTAACTTAAACTTCTTAGGGCTATGATATAGCTGTTTTTATATTAATCAAGCAAATATTTACATAAACTAGGTTTAAGATTTTGTTTTTTCATATTTATCAAGCAAAGATTTATATAAGTTAGGGTTAACATGATATTGCTTACATTATCATAAAAAAATCATTTATATAAGTTAGGGTTAAAAAATAGCTGTTTTCACTTTTCTAAAAATTATTTCAGACTGAAATATTAATCCTTAATTACAAGTAACGACAAACAAGCAAATAACTGGTAGAAGACAACTTGGTTTTAATACTTAGGTGACTTAGATTAAGATATTAAATGTAATATCAAAATCGAGACAAACCTCACTAACACAGATTCAATTGTATTCTGAAATTTATTTTAGTTTTAGTTAATCGAACTTTATGAAACGAATCCAGTTTTTGAGCAGTCATTGAAACAATATCTCCAATCGTTCATCATGTTCATTCTCATAACCATAATTAAGTTCTGCTGCCTGGAACTATAATTTTTATTATAACAAGCAAGTGACAAAGCAACGTTTAAGAGTTGAGGAAAGAGATAAAACTTATTGGGGCTGAATGGGGGATTCATGGGATTGAATGGGTTTGTTCCGATTCTTGTTCCATTGGCCATCTTTCATATGAAAACAACCATTGAGTTTAGAGGTGTGCAAGTTGGCCATCTCTCTCATGAAAACAACCATTGAGTTTAGAGGTGTGTAAGTTGGCCATCTCTCTCATGAAAACAACCATTGACTTTAGAGGTGTGCAAGTTGGCCATCTCTCTCATGAAAACAACCATTGAGTTTGGAGGTGTGCAAGTTGGCCATCTCTCTTATGAAAACAACCATTGAGTTTAGAGGTGTGCAGTTGGCCATCTCTCTCATGAAAACAACCATTGAAGTGTGATGGCTTGGAAACTTTAAATCTTTGTTTAATAACTTGCTGATAGTAACAAGAGATATGCCCAGCTTCATAATAATGGCTTCAGTTAGGTGGGGTTATAATACCTCCTCCACTTTAACTAACTGCTTGTTAACTTGTTAAAAGAGATCTGTATTTCTAGTGTTGAACGTTAAGATAAGAATTTTAAGGGTAAGTTATTTGTCTCAATCAAATTTTATTAAACTATTTTAAATCATACGAAACATGTTGTTAAATACGACGTGGTTTTATAATATACTCAGATGGAAATTTAAAATAGGTGATGTTTGATGCTGCATCATTGCTGTTATTAGAACTCTTTTGTTATAGACTGGATACTTTGGGCTTTGTAATATAAAAAATTCATACATGGTGGTTATGAAGTATTTAGAGTCACTTGGAACTTTCAAAAGGACGAAATGTGAAACAAACGAAAGAAATACAATCAAAAAATTATTGGATGTGTAGTTTCCTTCCATATTTACGCGTAAATTAGGATTATATAGATGCAAAAGATGGACTATACAACTGTTATTCCATAGCTAACAGTGAAAGGACAACACGCCAAATTTAGTGTAACGAACCACCTTAAATTGGCCGTACAACCAATACTGCCGCAATACTAGGGCAGAATTTCAGGTTCGCCACTGCATGGACATCTCACCATGTGGGATGTACAGCTGTTGGTATTAACTGATTGGTTAGATAGTTCTGAGAACCAGAAAACATGATAAAACCTTCGAGGACAGGGCATCCACAATGATCGGTTGAAACTACTGCACTGGTGTTTCACGTTTCTGAAACACTGCATACTATGCAAAATTAATACACCATTGTGGGACCATAAACCCAAGAAACGTGTACATAAGAATCATACACGACTGTAAAGTTTCGGTTACTTTGGTTTTAAATCATAAAATGCCAAAATAGTATTTTATATTTTATCTGGTACGATAGTTAGTTAGTAAGAAACATTTGAATTAATTTTAAGTACAGAAAGTCAGTGAAGCACAGACTCCTCTTTATCAAGTTTTGTATCACAAGTATGTAAAATTAGCTTCTATAAGCACATTTTTTGCCGCTACGTGCCGCTACCCAAAAAGTATGTTTTTGAATTTCGCAAAATAAAGCTACACTAACCGTTCCCAATTTAGTAGTGTAAGACTGGAAGGAAAGCAGCTAGACGCCACCACTCACCGCCAACTCTTGGGCTACTCTTTTACCAACGAATAGTGGGATTGACCGCCACATTATAACGCCCCACTACTGAAAAGGCGATCATGTTTGGTGGCACTGGGATTCGAACCCAATATCCTCATATTACGAACCGAGCCGAGCGTCCTAACCATCTGAACCCTCTGGCGATGCTCAAGAAGCTTTCATTCAATAATAGAAGAATAAATTAAGGGTACTTGAGTACAGGGTCCCTGGCATGGCCAGGTGGTTAAGGCACTCGACTCGTAGTCCGAGGGTTGCGGCTTCGAATTCCCGTCCCAACAAACATGTCCGCCCTTTCAGCTGTGGGGGCGTTATAATTTGATGGTGAATACAACTATTCGTTGGTAAAAGAATAGCCAAAGAGTTGACGGTAGGTGGTGATGACTAACTGCCTTTCCTCTGGTCTAACACTGCTAAATTAGGGATGGCTAGCGTAGATAGTCCTTGAGTAGCTTTGCGGAAATTCAAACCAAACCAAACCAAACCAAACCAAATCCTCTATATGACTGCAATGCCATCTCAAAATGAATGCTATTGAAAGGCATAAATATTATTTTGAGACTAGACGTTAGCCTAACAATTTTAGCATTAGAGACCCGCTTGTGAACCATTGGTAAGTAGATGCAAAGATAGCCCAAAGCCACGCCATGTTAAAACAACAATAACAAAACGTGTAGAAAATAACAGATATTTTATTTAACGCTCGACTCTTCCTCAAACAGAATAGCTTGAAATATCATTAGAAAAACAATAGCAAACGTGTAAACAATACGATACGGTATTGTATAAAAACAATAGCAAACGTGTAAACAATATGATACAGTATTGTATAAAAACAATAGCAAACGTGTAAACAATATGATACAGTATTGTATAAAAAGAATAGCAAACGTGTAAACAATATGATACAGTATTGTATAAAAACAATAGCAAACGTGTAAACAATATGATACAGTATTGTATAAAAACAATAGCAAACGTGTAAACAATATGATACAGTATTGTATAAAAAACAATAGCAAACGTGTAAACAATATGATACAGTATTGTATAAAAACAATAGCAAACGTGTAAACAATACGATACAGTATTGTATAAAAACAATAGCAAACGTGTAAACAATACGATACAGTATTGTATAAAAACAATAGCAAACGTGTAAACAATATGATACAGTATTGTATAAAACGAATAGCAAACGTGTAAACAATATGATACAGTATTGTATAAAAGAATACAAACGTAAACAATACGATACAGTATTGTATAAAAAAGAATAGCAAACGTAAACAATATGATACAGTATTGTATAAAAACAATAGCAAACGTGTAAACAATAGGATACAGTATTGTATAAAAACAATAGCAAACGTGTAAACAATACGATACAGTATTGTATAAAAACAATAGCAAACGTGTAAACAATACGATACAGTATTGTATAAAAACAATAGCAAACGTGTAAACAATATGATACAGTATTGTATAAAAACAATAGCAAACGTGTAAACAATATGATACAGTATTGTATAAAAAGAATAGCAATCGTGTAAACAATATGTATTGTATTGTATCTGCTCACAAAATTATTTCTTTCTACACTCTTTTCGCGGTGCTCCGGCATGGCCAAGTGGGTTAAGGCGTTCAACTCCTAATCCGAGGGTTGCGGGTTTGAATCTTTGTCGCACCAAACATGCTCGCCCTTTCAGCCGTGGGGGTGTTATATGTGACGGTCAATCTCACTATTCATTGGTAAAAAAGTAGCCCAAGAGTTGGCGGTGGGTGGTGATGACCAGCTGCCTTCCCTCTAGTCTTACACTGCTAAATTAGGAACGGCTTACGCAGATAGCCCTCGAGTAGCTTTGAGCGAAATTCAAAACAAACAAACAATCTTTTCGCGGTATTGATCTAGAATGCTTTACATGCCAACAGTTTTTTTTCGATTAAACTTCCACATCAGAGAGATCCTGTTAATCCGTAGTTGACCCTAGTTCGTTTTTCACAAGCTTCACCGTGAAAAGCGATTAATGCTTTCGTATACATAACATATATACTTTAATTTAAACTTTAAAACGTTTACTCAATTATCCAGCCTTTTGTAAACTTATACGAGTTCATGGCGGGTTTGTTCTGTTGTTTTTTCTTTGGCAAAATTACAGAATCGCAGAAAGTATTCCAGAAAATCGTGTTTTTAACTCGTCACATCATGAAATACACTTGGCCTCATACAAGTGGCTTTCAGAATTTCACTGTTGGGTATTCCCGAAAAGTGTGTTAGGTATGTGGGGAACATTATTTTAGATACACCTGCACATTTTATTAAGTATTCCTGAAAATTCAGTTGGATGTGATAAATATTCTGTTGGGTATCCATAGGTATTCTGTTGGGTATTCATAGGTATTCTGTTGGGTGTCCATAGGTATTCTGTTGGGTATCCATAGGTATTCTGTTGGGCTTGTCTGGAAATGTTGTTAGGCATGCCTATACAATCTGTATGCGTGAAAATTCTGTTGAAACTTTAACTATCCTTGAAAGGTGTCACACGTTATCCGCAATGTACAACCGCTTTAGAAAGCGAATCCCCTATAATATTTATTTCCTTTAATTATAATCTTATCTTTAGTTGTCTTATGACTTTATATCCTATCGACATAAAGAAAGGTAATCTCCTCCTATATGTTACTCTGAGTTTCTGTTTGGTATATGTTTATGTCGACTAGTCCCAGCGAAGTGCATCTACAATCATCAGTTGTTTCTCATTTCTACTGATGTTTGATTATTTTGGAGCATGGCTACATTGAGAATCGAACTAGAATCAAATTTTAGCATTTTAAATCCCTATAATTACTGTTGTTCCACCAGAGAACCTCTATTAGTGACTTGTGAAATGAGAAATTAACAGTCAGTTCTATCAGTTGTACTCAAACGGTTCAGAAATGGTTACTAGTCACAGCTGTTGAAATCTTGTAAACACACTTGGCATATTTGAAGCTTTGTACCATATGACTGTTCAATTTAAGCACGAGGTTTATATCATCTTCCTTTGAATAGAGGTTTCACAACGAGATGCTTGTTTTATTTACGTTTTGTTTCAATTTCCCAACGACAGCTTAACCTCGGAAGAATATAATTAATAAAGTGGCGTTAACACAAGCTAGAGAAAGGTTAACAGACACTGGGTTAATACGTTAACCCGCATGTTAAATCTGTATATTTTTCAGGCATGTTATAGACTTAATTTTGACAGCGAAAACCAGCAATAGAAATTCCTAATTCGTTTACAAGCTCCTACATTTTACCTGAGGGGAGAAAAGTTCTAATATTGTACCTGAGAAGTTAATAGTTCTAATATTGTACCTGAGAAGTTAATAGTTCTAATATTGTACCTAAGAAGTTAATAGTTCTAATACTGCTCCTGAGAATTTAATAGTTTTAGTATTCTACCAAAGAAATTTACAGTTATAATATTGTACCTGGGAAGTTAACAGTTCTAACATCGTACCAGAGACGTTAACAGTTCTAATATTGTATCCAGAGAACTTAATAGCTTTAATATTGTACCTGGGAAGTTAACAGTTCTAACATTGTACCAGAGACGTTAACAGTTCTAATATTGTATCCAGAGAACTTAATAGTTATAATATTGTACCTGGGAAGTTAACAGTTCTAACATTGTACCAGAGACGTTAACAGTTCTAATATTGTATCCAGAGAACTTAATAGTTATAATATTGCACCTGGGAAGTTAACAGTTCTAACATTGTACCTGAGAAGCTTACAGTTCTAATATTGTATCCAGAGAACTTAATAGTTATAATATTGTGCATGAAAAGTTCACAGTTCTAATATTGTACCTGAGAAGGTAATCGTTTTAATATTGTATCCAGATAACTTAATAGTTATAATATTGTGCATGAAAAGTTTACAGTTCTAATATTGTACCTGAGAAGGTAATCGTTTTAATATTGTACCAGAGACGTTAACAGTTCTAATATTGTATGCAGAGAACTTAATAGTTATAATATTATACCTGGGAAGTTAATAGATCTAATATTGTACCTGAGAAGTTAACAGCTCCAGTATTGTACCTGAAAAGTTAATAGTTTCTAATATTGTACCTGAGAAGTTAATAGTTATAATATTGTATCAGAGAAGTTAACAGTTCTGATATTGTACTTGAGAAGTTTACATTAGTTGTAAGGTACCATCATATCATACCATAATTATTAGCTTGAAATATCTAATATACAGAACAAAATAATGAAAACTTCTTCGCTGTCTTTACTTCTGAACAAACATTTTGTTCAAACAATCTATTTATCACAGAATCAAAGATGGTCCTTTGTCTTTATTTCCATATCTACCTAAATCTGTATAATGACCAAGACATTCTACTTTAATAGATCATTTGATCACCGTTTTTGTTCAAAATGAGCGTCGCTGAAAATTTTGATTTCAACAAATGCAATATAAGAAAACATGACATCCTTACCTTCCCTCGTGGCTCAGCACTAAAAATAACGTTTCGATACCTGCAGTGGGCAGAGAGAACATACAGCTTATTGTGTCGCTTTTTGCTTAACAAGAAACAAAACAAAATAATTTGTATAAGCAGCAATATTTTTATACTCAAAAGTCCAAGCGTTAAAGATTTTCTAATCGTTTGATCCACTATAAAAATATAGTGTTGTCTTTGAAAATAATTTACAGACTTAACAAAACACGTTATCTAGATATATTTAGTTCATAAGTTACTTATGTTTTTTTCACCTCTGAAAAAAATAGTGTTCCTTTTAAGTAACGGTTCATGTTAGTTAACGAATTTCGTGCAAAGCTGATCAAGAATTATCAGAACTAGTCGTCCCTAACTTTGAAGTGAGACAATAGAGGGAAGGCCGCCACTTAACACCACTCACCGCCAACTATTGGGATTCTCCTTACCAACAAATAGTGGAATTGACTGACACATTATAATGCCCATACAACTAAACAGGTCAGTTGGTTCGTTGATGGGATTGGAACCTGCTCTTCACAGTTGGCGAGTTGAGTGCCCTAACCATCACACAATGAAATGGTAGGTATCAACAATTTAATCATTGGAACTCCATTTAGCTGGACCTGACTTACAAGCATTAGAAACTTATGTTTTCTTTCTTCAAGTATGTTTGTAATAATACCAATAGAATTACATGAATTCAACAGGAGTGGCATAAATTGTTATAATAATTTATTCTGATAAGTTTAAACATGATTGGATTTTGTTGGTTGATTAACGTTTATTGACACAAAGCAACTAGGCTTGACAACTGGTAAAAAATAAAACCAAAATTATCAAAACATGTAAAAAGAAATGAAGTTAAAAAAATGGCCAAAATTCATATAAAATGTTAGATAAAATTAAAATGGCCAATGGCTTATAAAAAGTTAAAAGATATAAGAAAGCTAGACAGTGCCACCATCGCCAATGACACTGTGTAGTGTCAGGAGTATACCCATGGATAAACATGTCTAAAGTGGTGCCATAGACGACACGACAGTAAAGTATGGGCTATTGTGATTTGTGTGTCCCAAAGGCCGCACATTGATGCATCAGTCCAAGATAAAAGAAAACGATGAGCTAAAAACAATTGTAACCAATGCACATCCTAACCAGGACAACTTCCTTCTTCTAGTCATTACGGAAACAAGACAGCCAAAGAGCAACAGACGGTTTGATCTGGAAAAGATTGTTGTCACGTTACTCATTCCAAGTCGATTGTCAATTAGAATGGAGCTGAGCCATAAATACAGGACTGTTGTCCATACATGGAACAGGCATGTCAGTGACAGCATCAGAGCAGACAGACTTAGATACGGTGTCAACGAGCTCGTTCCCATGAATACCGACGTGGTCTGGTATCCATCAAAACTAAATTGGATAGAAATGGGAGATAAAGAGAAATGGGCCAGTAGGTTTTGAATATTGACGAGAACAGGGTGAAAAATAACGTGAAGCGATTCCAGGAAGGCACAATCCCAGGTGGGATGCTGTGGTAAGGATCAAAGTTTGAAACATACAGCAAAGAAAGGAAGGCACAACCCCAGGTGGGATGCTGTGGTAAGGATCGAAGTTTGAAACATACAGCAAAGAAAGGAAGGCACAACCCCAGGTAGGATGCTGTGGTAAGGATCGAAGTTTGAAACATACAGCAAAGAAAGGAAGGCACAACCCCAGGTGGGATGCTGTGGTAAGGATCGAAGTTTGAAACATACAGTAAAGAAAGGAAGGCACAATCCCAGGTGGGATGCTGTGGTAAGGATCGAAGTTTGAAACATACAGTAAAGAAAGGAAGGCACAATCCCAGGCGGGATGCTGTGGTAAGGATCGAAGTTTGAAACATACAGCAAAGAAAGGAAAGCACAATCCCAGGCGGGATGCTGTGGTAAGGATCGAAGTTTGAAACATACAGCAAAGGAAGTTGCAAGTGACAGAGTTGTAAAGCAGGCTCGTGAGATTCGGTGTAAAATTCTAGACTGGAAAAGTGTGGAAAGCCCTCGTGCAGAGCCGAAGCCCCAGATAGTAAATGGGGTATAACATATTCAATGCAGAAGTCCTGAGAGAATCACAGATCAGAGACCCATAATCCAGTTTTAAACGAAAAAGGGCACACTATAGCTTTAGTATAGAATATTGATCTGCTCCCCAAGATGTGGAAGAGATTACACAAAGAATATTCAGTGACCTTGTACACTTGACATCTGGCTGTTTGATTTGAGGAATGGTCAGCTTATGGTAAAAGATAAGACCCAAAACTTTACCTCAGGGTTCACGAGAAACACATCTTCACTGAAATGGTGTTCAAGATAACTGAAACGGAGCTCAGGATCAGGGTGAAATACCCGTTAGCAACAAAAGTGCATGCAAATGGTTTTAGAGGAAGAAAAGGTAAAACCGTTTGTTGTGATCCACTTCAACAAACGATTTAGGGAAATACGAAGTTGTCTCTCAATAAGCCTCATGCTCTACGACTGACACAAGATATGGAAGTCATTGATATAAAGCACGTTTGCAAAAGCAGGAGGAAGTTAGTTGTTCAACGATGGCATTAATTTTCACGCTGAAAGTGTAACACTTGAGACACAGCCCTGAAGGAACCCAAGCTCCTGTGGAAAAGAGTGGGATAGGTCGAGCCCACATGGACATGAAATCACCAGTCGATTAATTTTTTGATAAAACTGGGTGAATAGCCACGCAACTCATATTAGTGGAGGTCTCACAAAATGGCATGTCGTAAGCCTTCCCAAGGTCAAGGTCAAGATATTGTCACTTAAAAAACGTCTCTGATCGATGTTTTAAGTCAAATCAGACTGTACACGCTGACTGGAGCGCTACCGTCAGAACCCACACTGGGTGCGTGAGAGGAGGTTGTTTGATTCGAAGACCCCAAACAAAATGAGCATTAACCATCCTTTCTAAGATCTTACAGAAACAGCTCGTCAAAGCAATTGGACGGTAGTCTGAAGGAGTCTTGGGATCCTTCCCAGGCTTAGAGAGAGGGAAGATAATATTACGGTGTCAAGCATTAGTAAAACCATCCTCTTGCCAGATCCGGTTAAAAATAACCAGAAGAATAGAATCTCAGAATGAATATCATCATATCTAACTGATGTACTGCCAGACCAATGAAAAGCAAGCTTGAGTTCCACCATTATAAAGAGGCAATTATAGTTATAGAGACGATCGCTCTGGCCGAGTCTTGATGGTTAAGAAGGTGACGGATGAAACACTAGTGCTAGATGTACGTGAAAACTTTCGTCAAGAGTGTCGGTGATGCTTTGGTGATCAACGTCCTGGCCATCAGAGAACAAGACCGAGAGGGGACAGAAGCATACTGTCCACTTCCCTTCCGAATCTTGTCCCATAAGTCTTTGAAAGTGATGGTAGAAGAGATGCTGGTTGTATACTTAACCCAAGATTCCTTCTGGCTTTGGCGTCTTTTTTGCTAAGCATGTGCATGGTCCTACTGAAAAGTCATGCGGTTTGAAAGTGTGGGATACCTACAAAAGATATCTCATGCCAGTTTTGAAACCATTTGTGATATACTGACAATACAGTCAGTCACTACTGCCACACAGTCATCTATCGATGACTTACAGACGACGTAAGGACCAAGTTTCAAGAGAGCAGTGAAACAGAACCAGTTGATTTGATCCAGCTTCCACTGAGTCACATGGGTCGGGTGGCAATGATTACAGCCAGTCTCTCTCAAAATGATAATTAATCACTATCCAATGGGAAGCAGACAGAGATATCAATAGCAGTAAAGGACTGACTAGGTGCATTAAAATAAGTATAAGAACCAGTATTGAAAAGAGAAAAAACATGATCTGCGACCATACTCTCTATGGAACGACTTCTTCATCAATATCAGTACCTCCCCAGAGGGAATTATGCTCATTAAAGTGCCCTAGGATTAAAAAGGGAGAGGACAACTGTTCAATGAGAGCATCAAGGTCTGATTGATCATAGGTCTCTCCAGGTGACAGATACAGAGAACAAACAATGATAGTACGACCCAAGGAAGCACGGATGGCGACAACCTCCGAGGGTGTATCAAGTGACAAAGACCAGTGCTAGTTGACCAGTATTGCTGACCCTCCATGCACTTGATCAGCACACACAATCTGTCATTCTGATAGAAAGAAGCTGCCGAAAGTTGGCTGTATCGACAGTTTTCATAATTTTCTCCTGTAAAAGAAGACACACAGGATTATAGGAATGAGTAGAAGTTTTAATGCCATCCAGATTAGAATGGACATTTCCTCTGTATCATATTTGTCTGATAAAGAGTGTAGTATGAGAAAATGAGGTACACGTATAGAAGAATGGGAAGACTGATGTTCAGACGTGATTGTTTACCAACGATCTGTCGAATTTATTAACTTAGTTTTATTTGGATTGGGCGATTCATAATAAAAGAAAAAAGATTCAGTGTACACTGACCCCACTCACCATAAAGTCCTATGGTTACAATGTAAAATAAGGACATTTTAGCAACGACAGAGTTTTGTGAGCACTATACTCAAACACCAGCATCAGACACAATGTCCCAACCACTTGTTGAGAACGTCCAACATTGGTACTCGGTTGACCCTAGCCCAAGAGGACCAGTCGATTGACCCTAAGTGGCACTCCAAGGACGCCCATCTTCAGGGATTTAAAGCCAAAGTGGCGTGTTTGGAACCATCAACCACCAGGATCCTCTTCTCCCCTTTACTGGTTGCCCCTCAAGGTAAACAAACCGACGGATATTTAAATGCTATAGGAGGTAAACTGAAAATACAGAACCTTTTGTTGGAGGTCTCCTTACCACATATAGGAATCCACCCCGAGTGTCTCATCACAAGAAGCTTTATTAGCAGTTCTTGAATAATATTGTTTTTACTGGATGTATGAAATCAACAACTTTCTCAAACGTTCTTATTTCTAGTCATTAATTTAATTACATTCTTATGTAATATAATCATACAAAATAAATTGTTTTTTTTTTTGTGGGTGATCTACAATACTCCATACTCTTAGAAACTTCACTATCAAATCTACGTAATTTCTGCTGAAGAAAACATGTTCTAAATTTAGTCATATTGAAAACTACCGACTCTGTTTTTGGAAAAGTTAATTGTTGATTTTGACGTCGAGCCAGGCCAAAATAAGGAACGGTTAAATACAGAATGTGTTTCAGTGATCAAAATAGCCAGGAGTTGATGTGAGTACTTAACACATTTGTCTGTAGAAAACCAGAACTGAGGATAACAGGAAAAAAATGCTTATTTATGTGATTGGCTTAATTATGTGTAGAGACCCCTGCTGGGTCACCGTTAGTTTATAGGCTTGCAAAGTTAAAAGGCAGACTTCGATTTCTCGCGGTGAACATTGTGTAACTTAGTTATAAGATAACAACAGCAGAAGCTATATGTAGTCTTTGACTATTGTTATTACAAAAAATTATCTAGTAAGTGTAATTATCGTTATATAATAAATTCTACACGAGAATTATAACAATTTATTTTTATTTAAAATTAATACAGCTAATAACAGGAAAATAATTGGTTGCTGCTTTATTACATATCAAAAATTATTCTTTGATTGTAGAAACATTTGAAAATATTGATTTATTTGCATTGAAAACCAAGTTTTATTGCAGACTCTATAATACAATCTATGCTTTTATAGGAATGTTTATTACAGTTTAGCGGTAGAAAGTTGAACGTTAAGTGCTGGGCGGGATTCTGATGCTTATATATTTTTTATAACGTTAAGGAAACAACTTGAGCCATATAAATACAGTGCATTAGGCTAGAGTTAGTTGTTAAGGTCATTAGAGTAAATTATTGAGCTGCATCAAGTCATCGTTAGGTCAATTAGTCAACAATAAGTGACTGATTTAGTAATTTTGTTTTCGTCAACCAGTTAATTAATTCAGTGCATTATACATTGAATTTATGTTGAAATTAAGGTACAGGTACAATATTAGCAAATGAAGTTTGTGTTAGATGTAGTTTATTTATAAAGTTAAGCCTGTAGGTAAACGTAAACTATTTATTATTTTCTTTAACAAAGAAAGAGCCCACCAAACAATAGAAAAAGTCGTAAACTGACGTAAGAAATATCAAGCACAGAGTGAAATAATTTCAGATTTGATAAACATCAAGCTATTTAATTTAATTATTTAATTTAATAAGATTAAGCTATTGTCTGAGAACCGTAATAATGATTAGGCATTAGTGGTCGACTTATCACACATATATGGAGTATTTCGCCAAAAAAACCTCTATATAACAAAAAAAATACAGAGAAAACAACAAGACCTAAGATGAACTTGGTGAAGAGTTATGCTATCTTATTCAGACGTTTTATGTAAAATGATGGTTTTATTGGCACAACCAATGTTAAAGTGAATGAAGATGTGTGAGCTACACTGAAGTAAAGTGGGCACACATCTTTAATGTAAGTTATCCAGTTGGTAACAGAGTTTAAATCAATTAAAGTAGCAGCTAAACGTTTAAACACACCGTTCAGCAATTATGGTGTTGACAGATCAAACAATTTTGAAACAGAAACTAATTTTGATGGTAAACCTCAAAGTATAAATTAGATGACTGTTTACTCAAAATAGAAGAATCGACCAAAGAACAGCAGGTGTTTCAGAGGAACTTAATAGAACGAAGGACATGTTGTTAGGAGCTGCTGAGAAACGTATCTAGGATGATAGGTGAAAAAACTAATTGCAGACAACAGAGATGTTACAATCGGGAAGGTTATGAATCTTCAGATGATGATAAAACGAAAAGACAATATATTTATGTTGAATCCTGAAACCAAACCACACTGAAAGCTACCGAAACATCAAAAAGCAGTTAGACATTAAAGTACAAATTTCAGATGAGAATACTCAGTCAGCAACTGTTAAAATAATGAGTTCAATAACTAAAGGAAGTTGGAAGGAAGGTGCCTCCAGAGATGAAGCAGAAAGCTGGTTCTATACATTCCCAAGTTGGAAGAAAGGTGCCTCCAGAGATGAAGCCTTCTTAGTTGAAGAGTTGGCAGTGAATGGTGTTGATTACTAGTCTTCCCTCCAATCTGTTAGTTCTTAGTTGAAGAGTTGGCAGTGGGTACTGTTGATTACTAGTCTTCTCTCTAATCTATTACTTCTTAGTTGAAGAGTTGGCAGTGGGTGCTGTAGATTACTAGTCTTCTCTCTAATCTATTACTCTATTACTAGTTCTTCTATTCGTTCTTAGTTGAAGAGTTGGCAGTGGATGGTGTTGATAACTAGTCTTCCCTCCAATCTGTTAGTTCTTAGTTGAAGAGTTGGCAGTGGGTGCTGTTGATTACTAGTCTTCCTTCCAATCTATTAGTTCTTAGTTGAAGAGTTGGCAGTGGGTGCTGTTGATTACTAGTCTTCCTTCCAATCTATTAGTTCTTAGTTGAAGAGTTGGCAATGGGTGCTGTTGATTACTAGTTTTTCCTCCAATCTATTCGTTCTTAGTTGAAGAGTTGGCAGTGGATGGTGTTGATTACTAGTCTTCTCTCCAATCTATTACTTCTTAGTTGAAGAGTTGGCAGTGGGTGCTGTTGGTAACTAGTCTTCCCTCCACTCTATTACTTCTTAGTTGAAGAGTTGGCAGTGGGTGCTGTTGATTACTAGTCTTCCCTCCAATCTATTACTTCTTAGTTGAAGAGTTGGCAGTGGGTGCTGTTGATTACTAGTTTTCCCTCCAATCTATTCGTTCTTAGTTGAAGAGTTGGCAGTGGGTGCTGTTGATTACTAGTCTTCCTTCCAATCTGTTAGTTCTTAGTTGAAGAGTTGGCAATGGGTGCTGTTGATTACTAGTTTTCCCTCCAATCTATTCGTTCTTAGTTGAAGAGTTGGCAGTGGATGGTGTTGATTACTAGTCTTCTCTCCAATCTATTACTTCTTAGTTGAAGAGTTGGCAGTGGGTGCTGTTGATTACTAGTCTTCCCTCCAATCTATTACTTCTTAGTTGAAGAGTTGGCAGTGGGTGCTGTTGATTACTAGTCTTCCCTCCAATCTGTTAGTTCTTAGTTGAAGAGTTGGCAGTGGGTGCTGTTGATTACTAGTCTTCCTTCCAATCTATTAGTTCTTAGTTGAAGAGTTGGCAGTGGGTGCTGTTGATTACTAGTCTTCCCTCCAATCTATTACTTCTTAGTTGAAGAGTTGGCAGTGGGTGCTGTTGATAACTAGTCTTCTCTCCAATCTATTACTTCTTAGTTGAAGAGTTGGCAGTGGGTGCTGTTGATTACTAGTCTTCTCTCCAATCTATTACTTCTTAGTTGAAGAGTTGGCAGTGGGTGCTGTTGATTACTAGTCTTCTCTCCAATCTATTACTTCTTAGTTGAAGAGTTGGCAGTGGGTGCTGTTGATTACTAGTTTTCCCTCCAATCTATTACTTCTTAGTTGAAGAGTTGGCAGTGGGTGCTGTTGATTACTAGTCTTCCCTCCAATCTATTTTTTTTTTAAATTAGGGACGGCGAGTGAAACTAGCGCGAAATGTAACGAAACGAAGTGTTTGATATGTTTAGTGAACTGAGATAAAGAAACTTAGATTATATATTTTTAATGAATTAGTGAAATTTTCTTTATATTGAAAATACTAAAGTGTCAATTAATAATTATTGATTTGGATTGGATATTTCTCTTACTTCTATTACAGTAACGTCATGACTCATGTAAAAAAGAAACAGCTGGATAGCTCAGAAGTGACACCTAGACGGGCTTTATGTAAGATAGATTGTTTGTGACTACCGGATTTTGGTTTGATTGGATCAGACCTGTATTTTCATCTAGTCCTGTCATTCAACTCAATAGATTTCTACTAATCTTATTTCCATTGCTCGTCGTCTCAGTTTTAACTGAGGGAAAAACTAAGAGGGGTGAAAAAAAATTCCAAAGTAAAACACCCCTTTTTTGTTATAATACTTCTCTCCCGTAAGCCTTGGACATGATAAAGAAGGAAAAAGGAAACCGGTTAATTATAATAGGAACATATTTAATTCGTACTTGAATCCAATTAGGCCTTAAGCTGTTGTAAGTTGTAAATATAATTATATTAAGTTAAAAAACTCAGAATTCTAATAAGATTTAGTAGTTAAGAATATCCTTAGAAGGTAATAAAATGTGGTGGGAGAAATTTGAAGATTTCAATAGAACAAATTAGCCATAATTACAGTCTGGTTTAGCTGTTGATACAACAGTTAAATATAAAGTTATAGGGAAGTAGACGTCGGTGAAAGTTAATTATAGAAAATGAGAAACGTCCAGCTGAACATCGGACAAGAACAATAAAAACAATGAATTAAACAATAGAATCATTAGTTTACTGAAAGTTTTTAAACGAGCTTCAAGAAGACCTCAAACACATCCTTTCTTTTTCACACTTCATCTAAACTTTCTCTAACGAAAAACAACAACAAAACGACGGATTTACATAGTTCATACATATAGAAATCAATAACTAAACGTACACAGAAACCAAAACTAAGGTGGTAGAGAAATTCCACTTATTTATCCTTATATTGTTGGTTTGTTGTTAAGTGCAAAACTACACAATGAGCTGTCTGTGCTGGGCTATTGAGAACTAGTTTCATTTCAAGTAGACCCAGTTCAAAAAAATAAATCGAAACTCTTCATTGTCTCTGTGAAAACTTTTAATGCACTTGTGAAACACCGCATGAGAATGAGTAATTTAGTTAGTTTGCTCATAAAGTAAACCTATGTCAGCACAGTGGAAACTCTGGAAGCTCGTATTAAAGATCTGATAACTTTTATCAACAGAGATTAGATTCTCTGCTTCTATTAAACAGTTGAACGCAATACACTTAAGTATAGACTTGGTTGTTTTGAATTTCGTGCAAAGCTACCCGAGGACTATCTGCGCTGTCTGTCCCTAATTTAACAGTGTAAGACTAGAGGAAAGGCAGCTAGTCATCACCACCCACCGCCAACTCTTGGGCTACTCTTTTACCAACGAATAGTGGGATTGACCGTCAAATTATAACGACCCCGAGACTGAATGGTGAGCATGTTTGGTGGGGCGTGGATTCAAACCCGCAACCCTCGGATTACGAGTTGAATGCCTTAACCACCTGGCCATGCTGGGCCCTTAAGTATGGTACTGTATGTAATAATGCATGACACAGTTAACGATAACATTAACATGTGTGTTTTTAAAGGTTTTTTCAAAACTGAAGAAACAAATATTAACAGTTTTAGTCAAAAGCTTAACAAATAGTTTACATAAAAATTTTATACAAAGATAAAGTAAGCTGGCGAAAAGATACACGAAACACGTATAAATAATATATACTGATACGTGTTGATATATTGATATATGTTGCTTTGTTTGCTTTAATCGCTAATTGCACAATGGAGTATTTGTATTGTACCACATGTAGGAATCTAACAGCAGATGTTAGCGTTATATACTCGTTGAGCCACCTGTGGGGGTTAGAGAGAGTTGATTAACAACAAACCTCGTGACCCGTGTGGTCTAACTCTAATACTTTGTCCTCTGAGTGATTTAATGATAAATAACTCTTAACGCTCAAATCAGGATTTCGATAGCCATGGTTGGGCACAACACACAGAGCTCGTTGTGTAGCTTTGTGCTTGTACAAATCAACCCTATTGAACAGATTTTGAGAGAGACCATTTATAAATAAAATTAAAACAAAAGTTTAAAAATAGGACTTGTAAATTAATTTAATTTGTAATTATTTTAAAAATCCAGTCTGGAAATAATTCTCTTAATTCTGTATTAAGAAACGGAAGAAAACAACTGATTCAATGAATTGAAATATAAAAATCAGAAGATAAAGTTTGAAAAACATTATTTAATAAAACAAATATCCAGAGATGAAAATATATGTGGATTTGACGTGTGAAGTCACTTCAAAATAGCGATACAGTTATTGATTAAAATAAATGGTTGTCTGGATAATAATAGCTAGTGTTCATTGTACAGTTAGTTAACTTTACAAAGTATTAAAATGACTTAAATTATTAGATTTCTGATAATAATAATGAACTCAGGTGAATTGAGCCAATAACATGTTAGAATTTTAATGAATAATTAATGAATCAGTGGTTTAAAGACGATGTATAGTGTTAACCAGCATATCTGATTAGAATATTTATCAAAACATTCTGGTAACGAGGTTCAAACTTTAAGTGGTTGTATATATATGTATATATTCGATTGGTCGTTACTTAATCACGACAAACCCTATATTTACGTTAAAAGAAGACAACAAAATGTACGTCTTATGAGAAACATTGAATATTCATTTTAATCGTTCGATATTAGATGAATCTTTCACTTGGATGTTTGAACGATTTCTGAAAACAACAAATATGATTGACGAAACATATTAGGTCGATCAAATTACATGTCTTTAAATTTGTGAAAAGACTCGATATGGCCAGATGGGTTAAGGCGTTCGATTCGTAATCTGAGCGTCGCGGGTTTGAATACCCGTCGCACCAAACATGCTCGCCCTTTCAGCCGTGGGGGCATTATAATATGACGGTCAATCCGAATAGTGATTCGTTGGTAAAAGGGTAGCCCGAGTGTTGGCGGTGGGTGGTGATGACTAGCTGCCTTCTTTCTAGTCTTACACTGCTAAATTAGGGACAGCTAGCGCAGATAGTCCTTGAGTAGCCTTGCGCGAAATTCAAAAGCATTTGTGAAGAAAACAAAACTAGGTAGGGGTAAATAAGCGAACTGATTGGATTAGAATATCGATCTGGACAAGGTTATTAGAACATGATTTAATTTAACAAAAATACAACAATACATGAATATTTAAACGAGATTAATGGATTAAATATTTATAAGGAAAATTTTGATAAAATGATAAGAGAATTAAACAAAGAATATAAGATGTTAATTAATAAGATGTTAATTAATAATTAATGTTAATTAATAATATGTTAATTAATAAGATGTTAATTAATAAATGTAATTAATAAGTTAATTAATAAGAATGATGTTAATTAATAATTAATGTTAATTAATAAGATGTTAATTAATAATTAATGTTAATTAATAATTAATGTTAATTAATTACGTTTAAATTTTGTTTCTTTTCTAATTATTTTACGCTTTATTTATTTCATTATTACTCACATTACTTTCAGTTTGGTTTAGTTTCTAATGTAATATTCTGTTTGTCTGCATTATTCTATTTTTCGCTTTCAGATCTTATTTTATTTCAAATATGATGAAGAAAACGGTTATTAAACTTGTGAATGATTTTCCTCTGGTTACATTTTTCCATTTGTATCATGAAAAGATGAAAGAAATATCCGCTTTCTGGTGATACAAGAAACATCATAGCTTTGAATCACCGCAGAGCATCCTGCTCTGAATGTGGTGGTTGTCACGTTAGAAAAACTGACCACGAACTTCACCACCGGAGATAAAAGAAGTCAGTTCCACAAATCAAGATGAGACAGATGACAGTGCTTTGTTCAGATCACTGTTTGATCAACCGTGGGCTATCTACTTAATCAGACGTTAACAAAAGTTAAACTAATATCTTTTGACAGAAGATGTACTAGTGAAAAAACAAAATATCAAGGACTCAACGTTGATAATGAATTACATGTTAACGTTTATTTAAGAAATGTATTCCGTTTACGTTATACATTATTTTGGATAGCCTTAAAACCTCGGTGGGTGATTATTTTGTTGAGTAATTCTTGTCGTCTGCAAGTGTAGTAGCGTTTATGTAGTAGGATATGACGTTGTAATTTCTATTATTGAAAAATATAGATTGATGCACATGTATAAAAATTGATTATTTGTTAATTATTTCGTCATCATAAGTTTCATTGTAAATATGCCAGGCAATTATATTGATAATTATAAATAGTGGACCCTGCATGGTCAGGTGGTTAGGGTGCTCAACTTGTAACATAATTTGAGTGTAATGGGTTCGATTCTTTGTCACACCAGACATGCTTTTCTTTTCAACTGTGGGGACGTTATAATGTGACGGTCAATTCAATTATTCGTTAGTAAAATAGTAGCTCAAGAGTTGGCGGAGGGTGGTGATGACTATCTGTTTTCCCTCTAGTCTTACGCGACTAAATTAGGAACGGCTAGCGCAGATAGCGCTCGTTTAGCTTTGCGCAAAATTAAAAACAAACAGAGAAACCACAATCTTAACAAAAGGAATTCCTTATAAATTCTCAACATTTTTATTAATTTTCAAAAGTTTTTATTCTTTGTCGTTAAGTGCACAACTGTGCAATGAAATATTACTGCTCTACCCATCGCAGGTATCTAAACCATATTTGTTGCAGTGAAAATATTTCAAAAGCCCCTTTGAATCAACGGAAAGTTTTAGAAGGAATAATAATCCATAGTTTGAACCTTGGATAGGATAAATAGTTATTGAAAACATGTTACATAAAGCAATCCAAAAGAGCAAGTATAGAATTACTCGATGGATTCCATTGTGTATACTTCTTTAACCCTAACACACGTGATTCCATTGTGTATACTTCTTTAACCCTAATACACGTGATTCCATTGTGTATACTTCTTTAACCCTAACACACGTAATTCCATTGTGTATACTTTTTTAACTGTAACACACGTGATTCCATTGTGTATACTTCTTTAACCCTAACACACGTGATTCCATTGTGTATACTTCTTTAACCCTAACACACGTGTAATCAGATCTGTTTGCTTTGCATACACTGGAGATCATGAGAAACATCTTTTCAGAGTTTGGAATCACGTGTGCCACGTGATATCTCTTTTGACGTCACGTTCTCTGTATGTAAGCTTCAAAGCTGTCGTATATGTCAGATTGCTTGCAGTGCTAGTGAAGTCTTTTTCTTGAACATCGTCCAGTTCTTGTGAAAGTTTTACATATGATTGAATTAAACATAGGAGCCAGTATGTTCACCAACTTCCATGTAGCTCAAGGCCCAGCTTAATTGTATTTAAAAATTTAGAGACAGGATGTGTAACCAGTGTAACGTGACTTTCAAGTTTCGCTAGATACCGGACAAGAATCTGTAGCATTGGTCAAGTTTCCAGATCTATTGGATGACTCCAGCAAACTGTGTGAAAGATTATCCAAAACACATCAAGTTGCCAGATCGACTGGGTGACTCCAACAAAATGGTGCCTAAGACAATAAAGTTATTTCCATACAAAACTAAAAATAACGGGAACTGATTCTTGTTGAGTCAAAAAAAAACTTCCAACGTTACCCCAGAATTCATTGCACGTGTTTAAATGGATAACTATTAGTTTGACTATGCTATCTGAGGTGAGGTCAATCCACATGAATTCGATGAAAGACCTCGTCATGATCCAAAGATGACTCGCGTGGGTTGGGTATACCAACAGTGTCATTATCAGTCCTACATCTTTTAGAAGATTATAGATTATATTTTATGAAGAGTTACGGTCAGACGTAAATGCTTTAAACACATGCGGCTAGTGTTACCTGTGTTCATCTAAACTGGAGCACTACAAAGTGTTTTCAAAGCTGTAAAAATCCAATTATGCAGTGCTAAACGTAAATGAATCATTGGTAGGAGATTCCTAAGTGTTTGGCTCTCAAGGTCACTAGATCACCATACTTGTGATTTTCGGGTAAGAAGGCTATCTGAAATTGTTGGGAGACCAATACCACACTCATCTTCTTAACAACTGTAGTAGTCAGCTGCACTCAGATATGTACTGTTGTTACTGTGACTGGAAGTTGTTACTGAAAACGAGGGAAAACAGTGTTAATAGTAAGGGCTTTGGATGACCTGAGAAATAAGGTCGTCCGTCTATTTGGGTATTATCGTCCAAATTATTTTTATCTCCCCAGTATAATATGCCTGACGCCAATGATTCATAAACAGAAATACCTTAAGACTAGCTCTCTAAAACCTCACAAGCATTGAACTAGAGAAGACAACTTAAGTAGGAAAATATGTTTTACGAAGACAGATACATAAGACTTCTTGTGCGGTAAGAAATGTATATAAATGAAGATATTCTGATTAAAATACTAGTGTTTAGAATGTTCTTAAACTGATTACGACAATGAGGCTCCAGAACTTACGATAAGAATTTTCATCTGTTGGATGTTGATCACTACAAGATTTTCACTTATATGTCGAATATAAAGAAAACAACGTTTGATGGATATGCATAATACTTTTCTAATTTTAATTATAAGCTGGGATTTATAATTTAAAACAGGGTACAATTTTAGAAACTTAGGATTTACAGTTGTTAGTCATTCATCTAGGCATTGGTTAAGAAATCCACCTTGAAACAATGTAGCACTCTTACTCTACAGATAAAAAGGACGATGCATCAGTCAATGTCCCCCAGTGGCACAACGGTACATCTTTGGACTTACACTGCTAGAAACAGGGTTTTGATACCCGTGGTGGGCGGAGCACAGATAGCCCATTGTGCTGAACTCCAGATACCTAAATGAACTATAAACTAAAACGTCACTTGACGTCCTTGTTCCTGATGACCTTTAAATCAAACTGTTTGATCCTTCACGTGAAGTTCAGTGTTTTTAATGGTTTCCTGCTCTATATATACGAAAATATTTTCTAAAAATATCCGCATGTATTATTCGAATAAATTATTATTCAAGATAACAAGTACTTCTTTCAGTCTTGTTTCTACTGACACAAAGTACCTTCTGTTTCATCAGGACCAATAAAATGAATGGTGGACATCAGGAGAAGTTTCATGAATTTTATATACCAGTTGAAGAGGTCGATATTGTCTGAATATAAGAAATACAGAAAAGTATTTTGAAAACAGTTTGGATTACTTCTCAATGTCATGACTTAAGTATTTCACTTTTTTTTCTTCGGTATCTGAATAGTCTTGGTTTTTCTAGGTAACAGACACGTATTTCTTCTTATTTTATTAAGTATTCATACACATTTATTTTTCAATCTATTAATTGATATTAAAATACTTTATAGACATCTATCATTATTTCATTTCCTCATTGGCTAATAACGTAATAACATGTGCACGTTTAGCAGATTCCCTATTGCCAATCTTTACTGAAGAGTTCATTACACAAAAAATTTTAATAAGCTCGTAAAACTACAGTTGAGTTTATCATTCAGGAAAGAAATATTGTATAACTTTATCACTGCAATAAGGAAAAACTTGCACGGCTATATTAACCTTCTCTCTGTCGTTACACTGTCATATTAACCTCCTCTCTGTTCTTACACTGCCATATTAACCTTCTCTCTGTTCTTACACTGCCATATTAACCCTCTATCTATCGTTACACTGCCATATTAACCCTCTCTCTGTCGTTACACTGCCATATTAACCTTCTCTCTGTTCTTACACTGCCATATTAACTTTCTCTCTATCGTTACTTTGCCATATTAACCTTCTTTCTGTCGTTACACTGCCATATTAACCTTCTCTCTGTTCTTACACTGCCATATTAACCTTCTCTCTGTCGTTACACTGCCATATTATTAGCCTTTTGTCTGTCGATACACTGCCATATTAACCTTCTCTCTATCGTTGAACTGCCATATTAACCTTCTCTCTGTCGTTACACTGCCATATTAACCTTCTCTCTATCGTTACACTGCCATATTAACCTCCTCTCTATCGTTGCACTGCCACATTAACCTTCTCTCTATCGTTGCACTGCCATAATAACCTTCTATCTATCGTTACACGGCCGTACTAATCTTCTCTCTGTCGTTGCACTGCCATATTATTAGCCTTTTGTCTGTCGATACACTGCCGTATTAACATTTTGTAAAAAGTAGTTCCTCATTTGTTTCATTTTATGAAAAATGTCAGAGAACATAAAACTAGCTTTTGGGTCGATGTATCAGAGAAACTAGGTTTCGTGGAGACACGTAGAAATCACGAAATCTTTCGGATATATCACATGCAGAGCAATAACATAAAATATGAATTCTAAAATTCTTGAACAAAGTTGAAAAAACAGCTAGCTTCTCCCGCAGGTGTCATCAAACTGGGAGTGGGCTAACTGCTTCTACTTCAGGGTGAGACTTTTCTCCAAAAGGACAGTAAATTACTTACAGAGTTCATACATCTTGGTTCTAATACAACACGTGAGTAGACTTTCATTTCAAGAAATCAGAGTACAAAGCGTTTCTCAAAACCCTGAATAATATTACATTGATTCTCATAAAAAGAAATGATTGGGTAATAAATTCTACAAATAGAAAGTCCATTGTGATTTTCAGTATAGAAGACAAGGTAGAAGGTAACTTCCACAACGAAGAATTTTTTAACCTTTATTTAAAGTTGATAGTAGGCTTAGAACACAAGCTGGTCCTGTTTTCCTCAAATCAACCTCTTTATAGTGTTGCAAAATATTCTGTGCTTGAGCTTGTGAGAAAATTGTATATTTCTTAAAGATAGTTCATACTTCTACAAGAATAAGAATTCACTTCTTTCTCTACCTATTGATCCTTTGTTATTGTTTCATCACAATCTGATGATACTTCTTCCTTCTGTTGTTTATTATTTCGTATCATTCTGTGAGTACATATGATGATACTTCTTTTTACTGTTGTTTATTATTTCGTATCATTCTGTCAGAATATCTGATGACACTTCTTCCTTCTGTTGTTTATTATTTCGTATCATTCTGTCAGTATATCTGATGATACTTCTTACATCTGTTGTTTATTATTTCGTATCATTCTGTCAGTATATCTTATGATAATTCTTCCTTCTGTTGTTTATTATTTCGTATCATTGTGAGAGTGTATCTGATGATACTTCTTCCTTCGATTATTTGGTATCATTCTGTTAGTATAAATGATGACACTTCTTACTTCTGTTGTTTATTATTTCGTATCATTCTGTCATTATATCTGATCATACTTCTTTCATCCGTTGTTTATTATTTCATATCATTCTGTCGGTATATCTGATGGTACTTCTTTCTTCTGTTGTTTATTCTTTCGTATTATTCTGTCAGTATACCAGATGTTACTTCTTTCTTCTGTTGTTTATTGTTTCGTATCATTCTGTCAGTATATCTGATGACACTTCTTCATTTTGTTGTTTATCATTTCGTATCATTCTGTCAGTATATCTGATGATACTTCTTTCTTCTGTTGTTTATTCTTTTGTATCATTCTGTCAGTATATCTGATGATATTTCTTCCTTCTGTTGTTTATTATTTCGTGTAATTTTGTCAGTTTATCCGATGATACTACTTTCTTCTGTTATATCGTATCATTTTGTCAGTATATCTGATTTCTTCCTTTAGTTAGTTCGTATCATTCTGTCAGTATATCTGATGATACTTCTTTCTTCTGTTGTGTATTATTTTGTATCATTCTGTCAGTATATCAGATGATACATCTTTCTTCTGTTGTTTACTCTTTCGTATGATTCTTTCAGTATATCTGTTGATAATTCTTCCTTCTGTTGTTTATTATTTCGTATCATTCTGTCAAAAAATCTGATGATACTTCTTTCTTCTGTTATTTTTTATCATTCTGTCAGTATAGCTGATGATACTTCTTCCTTCAGTTATTTCTTATCATTTCGTCAGTATATTCGATGATACTTCTTCCTTCTGTTGTTTATTATTTCGTGTCATTTTGTCGGTATATCTGATGATACTTTTTCATACTGTTGTTTATTATTTCATTCGTATCATTCTGTCAGTGTATCTGATGATATTTATCTCTTCTGTTGTTTATTCTTTCGTATCGTTCTGTCAGTATATCTGATGATATTTCTTCCCTCTGTAGTTTATTCTTTCGTGTCATTTTGTCAGTATATCTGATTTCTTCCTTTAGTTATTTCGTATTTTTCTCAGTACATTCGATGATAATACTTCTTTTTTCTGTTGTTTAAAATTTCGTGTCATTTTGTCAGTATATCTGTTGATACTTTTTTCTACTGTTGTGTGTTATTTTGTGTCATCCTGTCAGTATATCTGATGATAGATCTTTCTTCTGTTGTTTATTCTTTCGTATGATTCTGTCAGTTTATCTGATGATACTTTTTTTCTGTTATTTATTATTTTGTATCATTCTGTTAGTATATCTGTTGATAATTCATCCTTCTGTTGTTTAATATTTCGTATCATTCTGTCAGTATATCTGATGATACTTCTTTCATCTGATTTTTATTATTTCGTATCATTCTGTCAGAAAATCTGATGATACTTCTTCCTTCTGTTATTTCTTTTCATTATGTCAATATAGCTGATGTTACTTCTTGCTTCTGTTATTTCTTATCATTCTGCCAGAATATCTGATGATACTTCTCCCTTCTGTTATTTTTTATCATTCCGTCAGTATATTCGATGATAATTCTTCCTTCTGTTGTTTATTATTTCGTATCATTTTGTCGTTATATCTAATGATAATTTTTCCTTCTGTTGTTTATTATTTCGTATCATTCTGTCAGTATATCTGATGATACTTTTTCCTTCTGTTATTTCGTATCATTCTGTTAGTATATCTGATGATACTTCTTCCATCTGTTGTTTATTATTTCGTACCATTCTGTCTGTGTATTTGATGATACTTCTTCCTTCTGTTATTTCGTATCATTCTGTTAGTATATTTGATGACACTTCTTTCTTCTGTTGTTTATTCTTTCGTATCATTCTGTCAGTATATCTGATGATATTTCTTCCTTCTGTTGTTTATTATTTCGTATCATTCTTTCAGAATATCTGATGATACTTCTTTCTTCTCTTGTGTGTTATTTTGTATCATTCTGTCAGTATATCTGATGATTATTCTTCTTTCTGTTATTAATTATCATTCTGTCAATATATCTGATGATACTTCTTTCTTCTGTTGTTTATTATTTAGTGTCATATTGTCAGTATATCTGATGATACTCCTTCCTTCTGTTATTTTGTATCATTCTGTCAATATATTTGATGATTCTCCTTCCTTTTGTTATTTCGTATCATTCTGTCGGTATATCTGATTTCTTTTTCCAGTTATATCGTATCATTTTCTCAGTACATTCGATGCTATTTATTCCTTCTGTTATTTACTATTTCGTATCATTCTGTCAGTATATCTGATGATACCTTTTTTTTTGTTGTTTATTATTTCGTATCATTCTGTCAGTATATTCTATGATATTAATTCCTTCTGTTGTTTATTATTTCGTGTCATTTTGTCGGTATATCTTATGATAATTGTTCTTTTTGTTGTTTATTTTTTCATATTATTCTGTCAGTATATGTTATGATAATTCTTCCTTCTGTTGTTTATTATTTCGTATCATTTTGTCGGTATATCTAATGATGATTTTTCCTTCTGTTGTTTATTATTTCGTATCATTCTGTCAGTATATCTCATGATACTTTTTCCTTCTGTTATTTCGTATCATTCTGTCAGTGTATTTGAAGATACTTCTTCCTTCTGTTATTTCGTATCATTCTGTTGGTATATCTGATGATACTTCTTCATTTTGTTGTTTATCATTTCGTATCATTTTGTCAGTATATCTGATGATATTTCTTCCTTCTGTTGTTTATTATTTCGTGTAATTTTGTCAGAATATCTGATGATACTCCTTCCTTTTGTTATATCGTATCATTTTGTCAGTATATCTGATTTCTTCCTTTAGTTATTTCGTATAATTTACTCAGTACATTCGATGATAATACTTCTATTTTCTGTTGTTTAAAATTTCGTGTCATTTTGTCAGTATATCTGATGATACTCTTTTCTTCTGTTGTATATTATATCGTATCATTCTGTCAGTATATTTGATGATACTTCTTTTTTCTGTTGTGTGTTATTTTGTGTCATCCTGTCAGTATATCTGATGATAGATCTTTCTTCTGTTGTTTTATATTTCATGTCATTATGTCAGTATATCTGATGATACTTGTTTCATCTGATTTTTATTATTTCGTTTCATGCTGTCAGAAAATCTGATGATACTTCTTTTTTCTGTTATTTATTATTTTGTATCATTCTGTTAGTATATCTGTTGATAATTCTTCCTTCTGTTGTTTATTATTTCGTATCCTTCTGTCAGAAAATCTGATGATACTTCTTCCTTCTGTTATTTCTTTTTATTCTGTCAGTATAGCTGATGATACTTCTTGCTTCTGTTATTTCTTATCCTTCTTCCAGAATATCTGATGATACTTCTTCCTTCTGTTATTTCTTATCATTTCGTCAGTATATTCGATGATACTTCTTCCTTCTGTTGTTTATTATTTCGTGTCATTTTGTCGGTATATCTGATGACAATTATTCCTTCTGTTGTTTAGTATTTCGTATCATTCTGTCAGAATATCTGATGATACTTCTTCCTACTGTTGTTTATTATTTCGTATCATTCTCTCAGTATATCTGATGATACTTCTTCCTTCTGTTATTTCTTATCATTCTCTCATTATATCTGATGATACCTCTTTCTTCTGTTGTTTATTATTTCTTATCATTCTGTCTGTATATTTGATGATATTAATTCCTTCTGTTGTTTATTATTTTTTGTCATTTTTCGGTATATCTTATGATACTTTTTCCTTTTGTTGTTTATTATTTCGTATCATTCTCTTAGTATATTCGATGATACATCTTGCTTTTTCTGTTTATTATTTTGTATCATTTTGTCGGTATATCTAATGATATTTCTTGCTTTTGCTGTTTATTTTTTCGTATTATTCTGTCAGTATATCTTATGATGATTCTTCATTCTGTTGTTTATTATTTCGTATCATTTTGTCGGTATATCTAATGATAATTCTTCCTTCTGTTGTTTATTATTTCGTATCATTCTGTCAGTATATTTGATGATACTTCTTCCTTCTTTTATTTCGTGCAATTTTGTGGGAATATCTAATGATATTTCTTCCTTTTGTTGTTTATTTTTTCGTATCATTCTGTCAGTATATCTGATGATATTTCTTCTTTCTGTTTTTTATTATTTCGTGTGATTTTGTCAGTATATCTGATGATATTTCTTCTTTCTGTTGTTTATTATTTCGTGTGATTTTGTCAGTATATCTGATGACACTTCTTCATTCTGTTGTTTATTATTTCGTATAATTCTGTCAGTATATCTGATGATACTTCTTTCTTCTGTTGTTTATTCTTTCGTATCATTCTGTCAGTATATTCGATGATATTAATTCCTTCTGTTGTTTATTATTTTTGTCATTTTTCGGTATATCTGATGATACTTTTTCCTTTTGTTGTTTATTATTTCGTATCATTCTGTTAGTATATTCGATTATACATCTTCCTTTTCTTGCTTATTATTTCGTATGATTCTGTCAGTATACCAGATGTTACTTATTTCTTCTGTTAGGTATTATTTTGAATCATTCTGTCAGTATATCTGATGATACTTCTTCTTTCTGTTGTTTATTCTTTGGTATGATTCTGTCAGAAAATCTGATGATACTTCTTCTTTCTGTTATTTTTTATTATTCTGTCAGTATATCTGATGATACTTCTCGCTTATGTTATTTCTTATCCTTCTGCCAGAATATCTGATGATACCTCTTACTTTTGATATTTCTTATCATTTCGTCAGTATATTCGATGATACTTCTACCTGCTGTTGTTTTTTATTTCGTGTCATTTTGTCAGTATATCTCATGATATTTCTTTCTTCTGTTATTTATTATTTCGAATCATTCTGTCAGTATACCAGATGTTACTTCTTTCTTCTGTTGTTTATTCTTTTGTATCATTCTGTCGGTATATCTGATGATATTTCTTCCTTCTGTTGTTTATTATTTCGTTTAATTTTGTCAGAATATCTGATGATACTCCTTCCTTTTGTAATATCGTATCATTTTGTCAGTATATCTGATTACTTCCTTTAGTTATTTCGTATAATTTTCTCAGTACATTCGATGATAATACTCCTTTTTTCTGTTGTTTAAAATTTCGTGTCATTTTCTCAGTATATCTGATGATACTTCATTCTTCTGTTGTGTATTATTTTGTATCATTCTGTCAGTATATCTGTTGATACTTTTTTCTCCTGTTGTATGTTATATCGTATCATTCTGTCAGTATATTTGATGATACTTCTTCCTTCTTTTATTTCGTGCAATTTTGTGGGAATATCTAATGATATTTCTTCCTTTTGTTGTTTATTTTTTCGTATTATTCTGTCAGTATATCTGATGACACTTCTTCATTTTGTTGTTTATCATTTCGTATCATACTGTTAGTATATCTGATGATACTTTTTTTCTGTTGTTTATTCTTTCTTATCATTCTGTCAGTATATCTGATGATATTTTTTCCTTCTGTTGTTTATTATTTCGTGTAAGTTTGTTAGAATATCTGATGATACTCCTTCCTTTTGTTATATCGTATCATTTTGTCAGTATATCTGATTTCTTCTTTTAATGATTTCGTATCATTTTCTCAATATATTCGATGATACTTCTTCCTTCTGTTGTTTATAATTTCGTATCATTTTGTCAGTATATCTGATGATACTTCTTTCTTCTGTTGTGTATTATTTTGTATCATTCTGTCAGTTTATCCGATGTCACTTCTTCATTTTGTTGTTTATCATTTCGTATCATTCTGTCAGTATATTCGATGATATTAATTCCTTCTTTTGTTTATTATTTCGTGTCATTTTGTCGGTATATCTGATGACAATTATTACTTCTGTTGTTTATTATTTCGTATCATTCTGTCAGTATATCAGATGATACTTCTTCCTTTTCTTGTTTATTATTTCGTATCATTTTGTCGGTTCATCTAATGATATTTCTAGCTTTTTTATTTTTATGTATTATTCTGTCAGTATATCTTATGATAATTCTTTCTTCTGTTGTTTATTATTTCGTATCATTTTGTTAGTATATTCGATGATATTACTTCCTTCTGTTGTTTATTTTTTAGTGTCATATTGTCAGTATTTCTGATGATACTCCTTCCTTCTGTTATATCGTATCATTTTGTTTGTATATCTGATTTCTTCCATCAGTTGTTTCGTATCATTTTCTCAGTACATTCGATGATACTTATTCCTTCTGTTGTTTATAATTTCGTGTCATTTTGTCAGTATATCTCATGATACTTCTTCCTTGTGTTATTTATATTTCGTATCATTCTGTCAGTATACCAGATGTTACTTATTCCTTCTGTTGTTTATTGTTTCTTATCATTTTGTCAGCATATATGTTGATTCGTATTTTTTCTGTTGTGTATTATTTTGTATCATTCTGTCAGTATATCTGATGATATTTCTTCTTTCTGTTGTTTATTATTTCGTGTGATTTTGTCAGTATATCTGATGATACTTCTTTCTTCTGTTGTTTATTCTTTCGTATCATTCTGTCAGTATATTCGATGATATTAATTCCTTCTGTTGGTTATTATTTTTTGTCATTTTTCGGTATATCTGATGATACTTTTTTTTGTTGTTTATTATTTCGTATCATTCTGATAGTATATTCGATGATACATCTTCCTTTTTTTGTTTATTATTTCGTATGATTCTGTCAGTATACCAGATGTTACTTATTTCTTCTGTTGTGTATTATTTTGTATCATTCTGTTAGTATATCTGATGATACTTCTTCTTTCTGTTATTTTTTATTATTCTGTCAGTATATCTGATGATACTTCTCGCTTCTGTTATTTCTTATCCTTCTGCCAGAATATCTGATGATACTTCTTCCTTCTGATATTTCTTATCATTTCGTCAGTATATTCGATGATACTTCTACCTGCTGTTGTTTTTTATTTCGTGTCATTTTGTCAGTATATTTCATGATATTTCTTTCTTCTGTTATTTATTATTTCGAATCATTCTGTCAGTATACCAGATGTTACTTCTTTCTTCTGTTGTTTATTCTTTTGTATCATTCTGTCAGTATATCTGATGATATTTCTTCCTTCTGTTGTTTATTATTTCGTATAATATTGTCAGAATATCTGATGATACTCCTTCCTTTTGTAATATCGTATCATTTTGTCAGTATATCTGATTTCTTCCTTTAGTTATTTCGTATAATTTTCTCAGTACATTCGATGATAATACTCCTTTTTTCTGTTGTTTAAAATTTCGTGTCATTTTGTCAGAATATCTGATGATACTTCATTCTTCTGTTGTGTATTATTTTGTATCATTCTGTCAGTATATCTGGTGATACTTCTTTTTTCTGTTGTGTGTTATTTTGTGTCATCCTGTCAGTATATCTGATGATAGATCTTTTTTCTGTTGTTTATTCTTTCGTATGATTCTGTCAGTTTATTTGATGATACTTTTTTTCTGTTATTTATTATTTTGTATCATTCTGTTAGTATATCTGTTGATAATTCATCCTTCTGTTGTTTATTATTTCGTATCATTCTGTCAGTATATCTGATGATACTTCTTTCATTTGATTTTTATTATTTCGTATTATTCTGTCAGAAAATCTGATGATACTTCTTCCTTCTGTTATTTCTTTTCATTATGTCAATATAGCTGATGTTACTTCTTGCTTCTGTTATTTCTTATCATTCTGCCAGAATATCTGATGATACTTCTCCCTTCTGTTTTTTTCTAACATTCCGTCAGTATATTCGATGATAATTCTTCCTTCTGTTGTTTATTATTTCGTATCATTTTGTCGTTATATCTAATGATAATTTTCCCTTCTGCTGTTTATTATTTCGTATCATTCTGTCAGTATATCTGATGATATTTCTTCCTTTTGTTGTGTGTTATTTTGTATCATTCTGTCCGTATATCTGATGATACATCTTTCTTCTGTTGTTTATTCTTTCGTATGATTCTATCAGTATATCTGATGATTCTTCTTCCTTCTGTTATTTCTTATCATTCTGTCAATATATCTGATGATACTTCTTTCTTCTGTTGTTTATTATTTAGTGTCATATTGTCAGTATATCTGATGATACTCCTTCCTTCTGTTATTTTGTATCATTCTGTTACTATATCTGATGATACTCCTTCCTTTTGTTATTTCGTATCATTCTGTCGGTATATCTGATTTCTTTTTTCAGTTATATCGTATCATTTTCTCAGTACATTCGATGCTATTTATTCCTTCTGTTATTTACTATTGCGTATCATTTTGTCAGTATATCTGATGATACCTTTTTTTTCTGTTGTTTATTATTTCGTATCATACTGTCAGTATATTCGATGATAATTATTCCTTCTGTTGTTTACTATTTCGTGTCATTTTGTCGGTATATCTTATGATAATTGTTCTTTTTGTTGTTTATTTTTTCATATTATTCTGTCAGTATATGTTATGATAATCCTTCGTTCTGTTGTTTACTATTTCGTATCATTTTGTCGGTATATCTAATGATGATTTTTCCTTCTGTTGTTTATTATTTCGTTTCATTCTGTCAGTATATCTCATGATACTTTTTCCTTCTGTTATTTCGTATCATTCTGTTAGTATATCTGATGATACTTCTTCCATTTGTTGTTTATTATTTCGTATCATTCTGTCAGTGTATTTGAAGATACTTCTTCCTTCTGTTATTTCGTATCATTCTGTTAGTATATCTGATGATACTCTTTCCTTTTGTTATATCGTATCATTTTGTCAGTACATCTGATTTCTTCCTTTAGTTATTTCGTATAATTTTCTCAGTACATTCGATGATAATACTTCTATTTTCTGTTGTTTAAAATTTCGTGTCATTTTGTCAGTATATCTTATGATACTTCTTTTTCATCTGTTGTATATTATATCGTATCATTCTGTCAGTATATTTGATGATACTTCTTTTTTCTGTTGTGTGTTATTTTGTGTCATCCTGTCAGTATATCTGATGATAGATCTTTCTTCTGTTGTTTATTATTTCGTATCATTCTGTCAGTATATCTGATGATACTTCTTTCATCTGATTTTTATTATTTCGTTTCATTCTGTCAGAATATCTGATGATACTTCTTTTTTTTCTTTTCTTCTGTTATTTATTATTTTGTATCATTCTGTTAGTATATCTGTTGATAATTCTTCCTTCTGTTGTTTATTATTTCGTATCCTTCTGTCAGAAAATCTGATGATACTTCTTCCTTCTGTTATTTCTTATCATTCTCTCATTATATCTGATGATACTTCTTTCGTCAATTATTTCTTATCATTTCGTCAGTATATTTGATGATACTTCTACCTGCTGTTATTTATTATTTCGTGTCATTTTGTCAGTATATCTCATGATATTTCTTTCTTCTGTTATTTATGATTTCGTATCATTCTGTCAGTATATCTGATGTTACTTCTTTCTTCTGTTGTTTATTCTTTTGTATCATTCTGTCAGTATATCTGATGATATTTCTTCCTTCTGTTGTTTATTATTTCGTATAATATTGTCAGAATATCTGATGATACTCCTTCCTTTTGTAATATCGTATCATTTTGTCAGTATATCTGATTTCTTCCTTTAGTTATTTCGTATAATTTTCTCAGTACATTCGATGATAATACTCCTTTTTTCTGTTGTTTAAAATTTCATGTCATTTTGTCAGAATATCTGATGATAATTCTTCCTTCTGTTGTTTATTATTTGGTATCATTTTGTCGTTATATCTAATGATAATTTTTCCTTCTGTTGTTTATTATTTCGTATCATTCTGTCAGTATATCTGATGATACTTTTTCCTTCTGTTATTTCGTATCATTCTGTTAGTATATCTGATGATACTTCTTCCATCTCTTGTTTATTATTTCGTATCATTCTGTCTGTGTATTTGATGATACTTCTTCCTTCTGTTATTTCGTATCATTCTGTTAGTATATTTGATGACACTTCTTTCTTCTGTTGTTTATTCTTTCGTATCATTCTGTCAGTATATCTGATGATATTTCTTCCTTCTGTTGTTTATTATTTCGTGTAATTTTGTCAGTATATCTGATCATACTCCTTTGTTTTGTTATATCGTATCATTTTGTCAGTATATCTGATTTCTTCCTTAAGTTATTTCGTATAATTTCTCAGTACATTAGATGATAATACTTCTTTTTTCTGTTGTTTATAATTTCGTGTCATTTTGTCAGTATATCTGATGATACTTCTTCCTTCTGTTGTGTGTTATTTTGTATCATTCTGTCCGTATATCTGATGATACATCTTTCTTCTGTTGTTTATTCTTTCGTATGATTCTATCAGTATATCTGATGATTCTTCTTCCTTCTGTTATTTCTTATCATTCTATCAATATATCTGATGATACTTCTTTCTTCTGTTGTTTATTATTTAGTGTCATATTGTCAGTATATCTGATGATACTCCTTCCTTCTGTTATTTTGTATCATTCTGTCACTATATCTGATGATACTCCTTCCTTTTTTGTTATTTCGTATCATTCTGTCGGTATATCTGATTTCTTTTTCGAGTTATATCGTATCATTTTCTCAATACATTCGATGCTATTTATTCCTTCTGTTATTTACTATTTCGTATCATTCTGTCAGTATATCTGATGATACCTTTTTTCTGTTGTTTATTATTTCGTATCATACTGTCAGTATATTCGATGATATTAATTCCTTCTGTTGTTTATTATTTCGTGTCATTTTGTCGGTATATCTTATGATAATTGTTCTTTTTGTTGTTTATTTTTTCATATTATTCTGTCAGTATATGTTATGATAATCCTTCGTTCTGTTGTTTATTATTTCGTATCATTTTGTCGGTATATCTAATGATGATTTTTCCTTCTGTTGTTTATTATTTCGTTTCATTCTGTCAGTATATCTCATGATATTTTTTCCTTCTGTTATTTCGTATCATTCTGTTAGTATATCTGATGATACTTCTTTTATTTGTTGTTTATTATTTCGTATCATTCTGTCAGTGTATTTGAAGATACTTCTTCCTTCTGTTATTTCGAATCATTCTGTTAGTATAGCTGATCATACTCCTTCCTTTTGTTATATCGTATCATTTTGTCAGTATATCTGATTTCTTCCTTTAGTTATTTCGTATAATTTTCTCAGTACATTCGATGATAATACTTCTATTTTCTGTTGTTTATTATTTCGTATTATTCTGTTAGTACATCTGATGATACTTCTTCCTTCTGTTGTTTATTTTTTCGTATCATTCTGTCAGTATATCTTATGATAATTCTTCCTTCTGTTGTTTATTATTTCGTATCATTGTGAGAGTGTATCTGATGATACTTCTTCCTTCGATTATTTGGTATCATTCTGTTAGTATATATGATGACACTTCTTACTTCTGTTGTTTATTATTTCGTATCATTCTGTCATTATATCTGATCATACTTCTTTCTTCCGTTGTTTATTATTTCGTATCATTCTGTCAGTATATCTGATGATATTTCTTCCTTCTGTTGTTTATTATTTCGTGTCATTTTGTCAGTATATCTGATTTCTTCCATTTGTTATTTCCTATCATTTTCACAGTACATTCGATGATACTTCTTCTTTCTGTTGTGTATTATTTTGTATCATTCTGTCAGTATATATGATGATACTTCTTTCTTCTGTTGTATATTATTTCGTATCATTCTGTGAGTATATCTGATGATACTTCTTCCTTCTGTTGTTTATTATATCTTATCATTCTGTCAGTATATCTGATGTTACTTCTTTCTTCTGTTGTTTATTCTTTCGTATCATTCTGTCAGTATATCTGATGATACATCTTCCTTCTGCTGTTTATTATTTTTCATCACTCTGTCAGTATATCTGATGACACTTCTTCTTTCTGTTGTTTATTTTTTCATATCATTCTGTCGGTATATCTGATGGTACTTCTTTCTTCTGTTGTTTATTCTTTCGTATTATTCTGTCAGTATACCAGATGTTACTTCTTTCTTCTGTTGTTTATTGTTTCGTATCATTCTGTCAGTATATCTGATGACACTTCTTCATTTTGTTGTTTATCATTTCGTATCATTCTGTCAGTATATCTGATGATACTTCTTCCTTCTGTTGTTTATTATTTCGTATCATTTTGTCGGTTCATCTAATGATATTTCCAGCTTTTTTATTTTTATGTATTATTCTGTCAGTATGTCTTATGATAATTATTTCTTCTGTTGTTTATTATTTCCTATCATTTTTTTAGTATTTCTGATGATACTCCTTCCTTCTGTTATATCGTATCATTTTGTCTGTATATCTGATTTCTTCCATCAGTTATTTCGTATCATTTTCTCAGTACATTCTGATGATACTTATTCCTTCTGTTGTTTATAATTTCGTGTCATTTTGTCAGTATATCTCATGATACTTCTTCCTTGTGTTATTTATATTTCGTATCATTCTGTCAGTATACCAGATGTTACTTATTCCTTCTGTTGTTTATTGTTTCGTATCATTTTGTCAGCATATATGTTGATTCGTATTTTTTTCTGTTGTGTATTATTTTGTATCATTCTGTCAGTATATCTGATGATACTTCTTCATTCTGTTGTTTATTTTTCGTATAATTCTGTCAGTATATCTGATGATACTTCTTTCTTCTGTTGTTTATTCTTTCGTATCATTCTTTCAGTATATTCGATGATATTAATTCCTTCTGTTGTTTATTATTTTTTGTCATTTTTCGGTATATCTGATGATACTTTTCCTTTTGTTGTTTATTATTTCGTATCATTCTGTTAGTATATCTGATGATACATCTTCCTTTTCTTGTTTATTATTTCGTATGATTCTGTTAGAAAATCTGATGATACTTCTTCCTTCTGTTATTTTTTATTATTCTGTCAGTATATCTGATGATACTTCTCCTTCTGTTATTTCTTATCATTCTGCCAGAATATCTGATGATACTTCTTCCTTCTGATATTTCTTATCATTTCGTCAGTATATTCGATGATACTTCTACCTTCTGTTGTTTATTATTTCGTGTCATTTTGTCAGTATATTCGATGATACATCTTCCTTTTCTTGTTTATTATTTCGTATCATTCTGTCAGAATATCTGATGATACTTCTTTCTTCTGATATTTCTTATCATTTCGTCAGTATATTCGATGATACTTCTTCCTTCTGTTGTTTATTATTTCGTGTCATTTTGTCAGTATATCTCATGATATTTCTTTCTTCTGTTATTTATTATTTCGTATCATTCTGTCAGTATATCTGATGTTACTTCTTTCTTCTGTTGTTTATTCTTTTGTATCATTCTGTCAGTATATCTGATGATATTTCTTCCTTCTGTTGTTTATTATTTCGTGTAATTTTGTCAGTTTATCCGATGATACTTCTTTCTTCTGTTATATCGTATCATTTTGTCAGTATATCTGATTTCTTCCTTTAGTTATTTCGTATCATTCTGTCAGTATATCTGATGATACTTCTTTCTTCTGTTGTTTATTATTTTGTATCATTCTGTCAGTATATCTGATGATACTTCTTTCTTCTGTTGTTTATTATTTCGTATCATTCTTTCAGTATATCTGTGATAATTCTTCCTTCTGTTGTTTATTATTTCGTATCATTCTGTCAAATATCTGATGATACTTCTTTCTTCTGTTATTTTTTTCATCATTCTGTCAGTATATCTGATGATACTTCTTCCTTCTGTTATTTCTTATCATTTCATCAGTACATTCGATGATATTACTTCTTTTTTCTGTGGTTTAAAATTTCGTGTCTTTTTGTCAGTATATCTGATGATACTTCATTCTTCTGTTGTGTATTATTTTGTATCATTCTGTCAGTATATCTGTTGATACTTTTCTCTTTTGTTGTGTGTTATTTTGTATCATCCTGTCAGTATATCTGATGATAGATCTTTCTTCTGTTGTTTTATTCTTTCGTATTATTCTGTCAGTTTATCTGATGATACTTTTTTCTGTTATTTATTATTTTGTATCATTCTGTCAGTATATCAGATGATACATCTTTCTTCTGTTGTTTACTCTTTCGTATGATTCTTTCAGTATATCTGTTGATAATTCTTCCTTCTGTTGTTTATTATTTCGTATCATTCTGTCAAAAAATCTGATGATACTTCTTTCTTCTGTTATTTTTTATCATTCTGTCAGTATAGCTGATGATACTTCTTTTTTCAGTTATTTCTTATCATTTCGTCAGTATATTCGATGATAGTTCTTCCTTCTGTTGTTTATTATTTCGTGTCATTTTGTCGGTATATCTGATGATACTTTTTCATACTGTTGTTTATTATTTCATTCGTATCATTCTGTCAGTGTATCTGATGATATTTATCTCTTCTGTTGTTTATTCTTTCGTATCGTTCTGTCAGTATATCTGATGATATTTCTTCCTTCTGTAGTTTATTATTTCGTGTCATTTTGTCAGTATATCTGATTTCTTCCTTTAGTTATTTCGTATTTTTCTCAGTACATTCGATGATAATTCATCTTTTTTCTGTTGTTTAAAATTTCGTGTCATTTTGTCAGTATATCTGATGATACTTCATTCTTCTGTTGTGTATTATTTTGTATCATTCTGTCAGTATATCTGTTGATGCTTTTCTCTTCTGTTGTGTGTTATTTTGTGTCATCCTGTCAGTATATCTGATGATAGATCTTTCTTCTGTTGTTTATTCTTTCGTATGATTCTGTCAGTTTATCTGATGATATTTTTTTTCTGTTATTTATTATTTTGTATCATTCTGTTAGTATATCTGTTGATAATTCATCCTTCTGTTGTTTGTTATTTCGTATCATTCTGTCAGTATATCTGATGATACTTCTTTCATCTGATTTTTATTATTTCGTATCATTCTGTAAGTATATCTGATGATACTTTTTCCTTCTGTTATTTCGTATCATTCTGTTAGTATATCTGATGATACTTCTTCCATCTGTTGTTTATTATTTCGTACCATTCTGTCTGTGTATTTGATGATACTTCTTCCTTCTGTTATTTCGTATCATTCTGTTTGTATATTTGATGACACTTCTTTCTTCTGTTGTTTATTCTTTCGTATCATTCTGTCAGTATATCTGATGATATTTCTTCTTGCTGTTGTTTATTATTTCGTGTAATTTTGTCAGTATATCTGATGATACTTCTTCCTTCTGTTGTTTATTATTTCGTATCATTGTTTTAGAATATCTGATGACACTTCTTTCTTTTGTTGTGTGTTATTTTGTATCATTCTGTCAGTATATCTGATGATACATCTTTTTTCTGTTGTTTATTCTTTCGTATGATTCTATCAGTATATCTGATGATTCTTCTTCTTTCTGTTATTTCTTATCATTCTGTCAATATATCTGATGATACTTCTTTCTTCTGTTGTTTATTATTTAGTGTCATATTGTCAGTATATCTGATGATACTCCTTCCTTCTGTTATTTTGTATCATTCTGTCAATATATTTGATGATTCTCCTTCCTTTTGTTATTTCGTATCATTCTGTCGGTATATCTGATTTCTTTCTCCAGTTATATCGTATCATTTTCTCAGTACATTCGATGCTATTTATTCCTTCTGTTATTTACTATTTCGTATCATTCTGTCAGTATATTCTATGATATTAATTCCTTCTGTTGTTTATTATTTCGTGTCATTTTGTCGGTATATCTTATGATAATTGTTCTTTTTGTTGTTTATTTTTCATATTATTCTGTCAGTATATGTTATGATAATTCTTCCTTCTGTTGTTTATTATTTCGTATCATTTTGTCGGTATATCTAATGATGATTTTTCCTTCTGTTGTTTAATTTTTCGTATCATTCTGTCAGTATATCTGATGATATTTCTTTTTTCTGTTGTTTATTTTTTCGTGTAATGTTGTCAGAATATCTGATGATACTCCTTCCTTTTGTTATATCGTATCATTTTGTCAGTATATCTGATTTCTTCCTTTAGTTATTTCGTATAATTTACTCAGTACATTTGATGATAATACTTCTATTTTCTGTTGTTTAAAATTTCGTGTCATTTTGTCAGTATATCTGATGATACTCTTTTCTTCTGTTGTATATTATATCGTATCATTCTGTCAGTATATTTGATGATACTTCTTTTTTCTGTTGTGTGTTATTTTGTGTCATCCTGTCAGTATATCTGAAGATAGATCTTTCTTCTGTTGTTTTATATTTCATGTCATTATGTCAGTATATCTGATGATACTTGTTTCATCTGATTTTTATTATTTCGTTTGATGCTGTCAGAAAATCTGATGATACTTTTTTTTTCTGTTATTTATTATTTTTTATCATTCTGTTAGTATATCTGTTGATAATTCTTCCTTCTGTTGTTTATTATTTCGTATCATTCTCTCAGTATATCTGATGATACTTCTTTTTTCTGTTATTTCTTATCATTCTCTCATTATATCTGATGATACTTCTTTCTTCTGTTGTTTATTATTTCTTATCATTCTGTTTGTATATTTGATGATATTAATTCCTTCTGTTGTTTATTATTTTTTGTCATTTTTCGGTATATCTTATAATACTTTTTCCTTCTGTTGTTTATTATTTCGTATCATTCTCTTAGTATATTCGATGATACATCTTGCTTTTTCTGTTTATTATTTTGTATCATTTTGTCGGTATATCTAATGATATTTCTTGCTTTTGCTGTTTATTTTTTCGTATTATTCTGTCAATATATCTTATGATGATTCTTCATTCAGTTGTTTATTATTTCGTATCATTTTGTCGGTATATCTACTGATAATTCTTCCTTCTGTTGTTTATTATTTCGTATCATTCTGTCAGTATATCTGATGATATTTCTTCTTTCTGTTGTTTATTATTTCGTGTGATTTTGTCAGTATATCTGATGACCTTTCTTCATTCTGTTTTTTATTATTCTGTCAGTATATCTGATGATACTTCTCGCTTCTGTCATTTCTTATACTTCCGCCAGAATATCTGATGATACTTCTTCCTTCTGATATTTCTTATCATTTCGTCAGTATATTCGATGATACTTCTACCTGCTGTTGTTTTTATTTCGTGTCATTTTGTCAGTATATCTCATGATATTTCTTTCTTCTGTTATTTATTATTTCGAATCATTCTGTCAGTATACCAGATGTTACTTCTTTCTACTGTTGTTTATTCTTTTGTATCATTCTGTCAGTATATCTGATGATATTTCTTCCTTCTGTTGTTTATTATTTCGTATAATTTTGTCAGAATATCTGATGATACTCCTTATTTTTGTAATATCGTATCATTTTGTCAGTATATCTGATTTCTTCCTTTAGTTATTTCGTATAATTTTCTCAGTACATTCGATGATAATACCCCTTTTTTCTGTTGTTTAAAATTTCGTGTCATTTTGTCAGTATATCTGATGATACTTCATTCTTCTGTTGTGTATTATTTTGTATCATTCTGTCAGTATATCTGTTGATACTTTTTCTCCTGTTGTATGTTATATCGTATCATTCTGTCAGTATATTTGATGATACTTCTTCCTTCTTTTATTTCGTGCAGTTTTATGGGAATATCTAATGATATTTCTTCCTTTTGTTGTTTATTTTTTCGTATTATTCTGTCAGTATATCTGATGACACTTCTTCATTTTGTTGTTTATTATTTCGTATCATACTGTTAGTATATCTGATGATACTTTTTTCTTTTGTTGTTTATTTTTTCTTATCATTCTGTCAGTATATCTGATGATATTTCTTCCTTCTGTTGTTTATTATTTCGTGTAAGTTTGTCAGAATATCTGATGATACTCCTTCCTTTTGTTATATCGTATCATTTTGTCAGTATATCTGATTTCTTCTTTTAATTATTTCTATCATTTTCTCAGTATATTCGATGATACTTCTTCCTTCTGTTGTTTATAATTTCGTATCATTTTGTCAGTATATCTGATGATACTTCTTTCTTCTGTTGTGTATTATTTTGTATCATTCTGTCAGTATATCTGATGTCAATTCTTCATTTTGTTGTTTATCATTTCGTATCATTCTGTCAGTATATTCGATGATATTAATTCCTTCTGTTGTTTATTATTTCGTGTCATTTTGTCGGTATATCTGATGACAATTATTACTTCTGTTGTTTATTATTTCGTATCATTCTGTCTGTATATCAGATGATACTTTTTCCTTTTCTTGTTTATTATTTCGTATCATTTTGTCGGTTCATCTAATGATATTTCTAGCTTTTTTTATTTTTATGTATTATTCTGTCATTATATGTTATGATAATTCTTTCTTCTGTTGTTTATTATTTCGTATCATTTTGTTAGTATATTCGATGATATTACTTCCTTCTGTTGTTTATTTTTTAGTGTCATATTGTCAGTATTTCTGATGATACTCCTTCCTTCTGTTATATCGTATCATTTTGTCTGTATATCTGATTTCTTCCATCAGTTATTTCGTATCATTTTTTCAGTACATTCGATGATACTTATTTCTTCTGTTGTTTATAATTTCGTGTCATTTTGTCAGTATATCTCATGATACTTCTTCCTTGTGTTATTTATATATCGTATCATTTTGTCAGTATACCAGATGTTACTTATTCCTTCTGTTGTTTATTGTTTCGTATCATTTTGTCAGCATATATGTTGATTCGTATTTTTTCTGTTGTGTATTATTTTGTATCATTCTGTCAGTATATCTGATGTCACTTCTTCATTTTGTTGTTTATCATTTCGTATCATTCTGTTAGTATATTCGATGATATTAATTCCTTCTGTTGTTTATTTTTTCGTGTCATTTTGTCGGTATATCTGATGACAATTATTACTTCTGTTGTTTATTATTTCGTATCATTCTTTCAGTATATCAGATGATACTTCTTCCTTTTCTTGTTTATTATTTCGTATCATTTTGTCGGTTCATCTAATGATATTTCTAGCTTTTTTATTTTTATGTATTATTCTGTCAGTATATCTTATGATAATTCTTTCTTCTGTTGTTTATTATTTCGTATCATTTTGTTAGTATAATCGATGATATTACTTTTTTCTGTTGTTTATTTTTTAGTGTCATATTGTCAGTATTTCTGATGATACTCCTGCCTTCTGTTATATCGTATCATTTTGTCTGTATATCTGATTTCTTCCATCAGTTTTTTCGTATCATTTTCTCAGTACATTCGATGATACTTATTCCTTCTGTTGTTTATAATTTCGTGTCATTTTGGCAGTATATCTCATGATACTTCTTCCTTGTGTTATATATATTTCGTATCATTCTGTCAGTATACCAGATGTTACTTATTCCTTCTGTTGTTTATTGTTTCGTATCATTTTGTCAGCATATATGTTGATTCGTATTTTTTCTGTTGTGTATTATTTTGTATCATTCTGTCAGTATATCTGATGATATTTCTTCTTTCTGTTGTTTATTATTTCGTGTGATTTTGTCAGTATATCTGATGACAGTTCTTCATTCTGTTGTTTATTATTTCGTATAATTCTGTCAGTATATCTGATGATACTTCTTTCTTCTGTTGTTTATTTTTTCGTATCATTCTGTCAGTATATTCGATGATATTAATTCCTTCTGTTGTTTATTATTTTTTGTCATTTTTCGGTATATCTGATGATACTTTTTCCTTTTGTTGTTTATTATTTCGTATCATTCTGATAGTATATTCGATGATACATCTTCCTTTTCTTGTTTATTATTTCGTATGATTCTCTCAGTATACCAGATGTTACTTATTTCTTCTGTTGTGTATTATTTTGTATCATTCTGTCAGTATATCTGATGATACTTCTTCTTTCTGTTGTTTATTCTTTCGTATGATTCTGTCAGAAAATTTGATGATACTTCTTCCTTCTGTTATTTTTTATTATTCTGTCAGTATATCTGATGATACTTCTCGCTTCTGTTATTTCTTATCCTTCTGCCAGAATATCTGATGATACTTCTTCCTTCTGATATTTCTTATCATTTCGTTAGTATATTCGATGATACTTCTACCTGCTGTTGTTGTTTATTTCGTGTCATTTTGTCAGTATATCTCATGATATTTCTTTCTTCTGTTTTTTATTATTTGGAATCATTCTGTCAGTATACCAGATGTTACTACTTTCTTCTGTTGTTTATTCTTTTGTATCATTCTGTCAGTATATCTGATGATATTTCTTCCTTCTGTTGTTTATTATTTCGTGTAATATTGTCAGAATATCTGATGATACTCCTTCCTTTTGTAATATCGTATCATTTTGTCAGTATATCTGATTTCTTCCTTTAGTTATTTCGTATAATTTTCTCAGTACATTCGATGATAATACTCCTTTTTTCTGTTGTTTAAAATTTCGTGTCATTTTGTCAGTATATCTGATGATAGATCTTTCTTCTGTTGTTTATTCTTTCGTATGATTCTGTCAGTTTATCTGATGATACTTTTTTCTGTTATTTATTATTTTGTATCATTCTTTTAGTATATCTGTTGATAATTCATACTTCTGTTGTTTATTATTTCGTATCATTCTCTCAGTATATCTGATGATACTTCTTTCATTTGATTTTTATTATTTCGTATCATTCTGTCAGAAAATCTGATGATACTTCTTCCTTCTGTTATTTCTTTTCATTATGTCAATATAGCTGATTTCTTCCAACAATTATTTCGTATCATTTTATGAGTACATTCGATGGTACTTAATCCTTCTGTTGTTTATAATTTCGTGTCGTTTTCTCAGTATATCTCATGATACTTCTTACTTTTGTTATTTATATTTCCTATCATTCTGTCAGTATACCTGATGTTACTTATTCCATCTGTTGTTTATTATTTCGTATCATTTTGTCGGTATATCTAATGATAATTTTTCCTTCTGTTCTTTATTATTTCGTATTATTCTGTTAGTTTATTTGATGATACTTCTTCCTTCTTTTATTTCGTGCAATTTTGTGGGAATATCTAATGATATTTCTTCCTTTTGTTGTTTATTTTTTCGTATTATTCTGTCAGTATATCTGATGACACTTCTTCATTTTGTTGTTTATCATTTCGTATCATACTGTTAGTATATCTGATGATATTTGTTTCTTCTGTTGTTTATTATTTCGTGTAAATTTGTCAGAATATCTGATGATTCTGCTTCCTTTTTTTATATCGTATCATTTTGTCAGTATATCTGATTTCTTCTTTTAATTATTTCGTATCATTTTCTCAGTACATTCGATGATACTTCTTCCTTCTGTTATTTATAATTTCGTTTCATTTTGTTAGTATATCTGATGATACTTCTTTCTTCTGTTGTGTATTATTTTGTATCATTCTGTCAGAATATTCGATGATATTAATTCCTTCTGTTGTTTATTATTTCGTGTCATTTTGTCGGTATATCTGATGACAATTATTACTTCTGTTGTTTATTATTTCGTATCATTTTGCCAGCATATATGTTTATTCGTCTTTTTTCTGTTGTGTATTATTTTGTATCATTCTTTTAGTATATCTGATGATATTTCTTCCTTGTGTTGTTTATTCTTTTGTATCATTCTGTCAGTATATCTGATGTTATTTCTTCTTTCTGTTGTTTTTTATTTCGTGTGATTTTGTGAGTATATCTGATGACACTTCTTCATTCTGTTGTTTATTATTTCGTATAATTCTGTCAGTATATCTGATGATACTTCTTTCTTATGTTGTTTATTTTTTCGTATCATTCTGTCAGTATATTCGATGATATTAATTCCTTCTGTTGTTTATTATTTTTTGTCATTTATCGGCATATGTGATGATACTTTTTCCTTTTGTTGTTTATTATTTCGTATCATTCTGTTAGTATATTCGATGATACATCTTCCTTTTCTTGTTTATTATTTCGTATCATTCTGTCAGTATACGAGATGTTACATATTTCTTCTGTTGTGCATTATTTTGTATCATTCTGTCAGTATATCTGATGATATTTCTTCTTTCTGTTGTTTATTCTTTCGTATGATTCTGTCAGGATATCTTATGATAATTCATTCTTCTGTTTTTTATTATTTCGTATCATTCTGTCAGAAAATGTGATGATACTTCTCGCTTCTGTTATTTCTTATCATTCTGCCAGAATACCTGATGATACTTTTTCCTTCTGTTATTTCTTATCATTCCGTCAGTATATTCGATAATATTTCATCCTTCTGTTGTTTAATGTTTCGTGTCATTTTTTCGGTATATCAGATGACAATTATTTCTTCTGTTATTTATTATTTGGTATCATTCTGTCAGTGTATCTGATGATACTTTTTCCTTCTGTTGTTTATTATTTTGTATCATTCTTTCAGTATATATGATGATACTTTTTTCTTCTGTTGTATATTATTTCGTATCATTCTGTCAGTATATCTGATGATACTTCTTTCTTCTGTTGTGTGTTTTTTGTATCATTCTGTCAGTATATCTGATGATACATCTTTCTTGTGTTGTTTATTCTTTCGTATGATTTTGTCAGTATTTCTGATGACACTTCTTCCTCCATTTATTTAATTTTTTGTATAATTCTGTTAGTATATCTGTTGATAATTCTTCCTTCTGTTGTTTATTATTTCGAATCATTCTGTCAATATATCTGATGATACATCTTTAATCTGTTTTTTATTATTTCATATCATTCTGTCAGAAAATCTGATGATACTTCTTGCTTCTGTTATTTCTTATCATTTTGACAGAATATTTGAAGATACTTCTTCCTTTTGTTATTTCTTATTATTCCGTCAGTATATCTGATGATACTTCTTTCTTCTGTTGTTTATTCTTTCGTTTCATTCTGTCAGTATATCTGATGATATTTCTTTCTTCTGTTGTTTATTATTTCGTGTCATATCGTCGGTATATCTGATGACAATTATTACTTCTGTTGTTTATTATTTCGTATCATTCTATCAGTATATCAGATGATACTTCTTCCTTTTCTTGTTTATTATTTCGTATGATTTTGTCGGTTCATCTAATGATATTTCTTGCTTTTTTTTTTTTTTTGTATTATTCTGACAGTATTTCTTATGATAATTCTTTCTTTTGTTGTTTATTATTTCGTATCATTTTGTTAGTATATTCGATGGTATTACTTCCTTCTGTTGTTTATTTTTTAGTGTCATATTGTCAGTATTTCTGATGATACTCCTTTCTTCTGTTATATCGTATCATTTTGTCAGTATATCTGATTTCTTCCATCAGTTATTTCGTATCATTTTCTCAGTACATTCGATGATACTTATTTCTTCTGTTATTTATATTTCGTATCATTCTGTCAGTATACCAGATGTTACTTATTTCTTCTCTTGTTTATTGTTTCGTATCATTTTGTCAGCATATATGTTGATTCATCTTATTTCTGTTGTGTATTTTTTTGTATCATTCTGTCACTATATCTGATGATATTTCTTCCTTCTGTTGTTTATTCTTTTGTATCATTCTGTGAGTATATCTGATGATATTTCTTCTTTCTGTTGTTTATTATATCCTGTGATTTTGTCAGTATATCTGATGACACTTCTTCCTTCTCTTATTTATAATTTTGTATCATTCTGTTAGTATATGTGTTGATAATTCTTTCTTCCGTGTTTTATTATTTCGTGTCATTCTGTCGTTATAGCTGATGATACTTCTTGCTTCTGTTATTTCTTATCATTCTGCCAGAATATTCGATGATACTTCTTCCTTTTGTTGTTTATTATTTGGTATCATCTTGTCAGTTCATCTAATGATATTTCTTTTTTTTTTATTTTTTCTGTATCTTCCTGTCAGTTTAACAGATGTTACTTATTCCTTCTGTTGTTTAATGTTTCGTATCATTTTATCAGCATATATGCTGATACATCTTTTTTTTGTTGTTTATTCTTTGCTATGATTCTGTCAGTATATCTGATAATACTCCTTCCTTCTGTTATATCGTATCATTTTGTCAGTATATCTGATAATACTCCTTCCTTCTGTTATATCGTATCATTTTGTCAGTATATCTGATTTCTTCCTTTAGTTATTTCGTATCATTTTCTCAGTACATTCGATTATACTTCTTCCTTCTGGTGTTTATTATTTCGTTTCATTTTGTCAGTATATCTGATAATAGTTCTTATTTCTGTTGTGTATTATTTTGTATAATTCTGTCAGTATATCTGATGATACTTCTTTTTTCTGTTGTATATTATTTCGTATCATTCTGTCAGTATATTTGATGATACTTCTTTCTTCTGTGTTTTATTATTTCGTATCATTCTGTGAGGATATCTGATGATACTTCTTTCATCTGTTTTTTATTATTTCGTATCATTCTGTGACAAAATCTGATGATTGTTCTTCCTCCTGTTATTTCTTATCATTCTGTCAATATAGCTGATGTTACTTCTTGCTTCTGTTATTTCTTATCATTCTGCCAGAATATCTGATGATACTTCTCCCTTCTGTTATTTTCTATCATTCCGTCAGTATATTCGATGATAATTCTTCCTTCTGTTGTTTATTATTTCGTATCATTTTGTCGTTATATCTAATGATAATTTTCCCTTCTGATGTTTATTATTTCGTATCATTCTGTCAGTATATCTGATGATATTTCTTCCTTCTGTTGTGTGTTATTTTGTATCATTCTGTCCGTATATCTGATGATACATCTTTCTTCTGTTGTTTATTCTTTCGTATGATTCTATCAGTATATCTGATGATTCTTCTTCCTTCTGTTATTTCTTATCATTCTGTCAATATATCTGATGATACTTCTTTCTTCTGTTGTTTATTATTTAGTGTCATATTGTCAGTATATCTGATGATACTCCTTCCTTCTGTTATGTTGTATCATTCTGTTACTATATCTGATGATACTCCTTCCTTTTGTTATTTCGTATCATTCTGTCGGTATATCTGATTTCTTTTTTCAGTTATATCGTATCATTTTCTCAGTACATTCGATGCTATTTATTACTTCTGTTATTTACTATTGCGTATCATTTTGTCAGTATATCTGATGATACCTTTTTTTTCTGTTGTTTATTATTTCGTATCATACTGTCAGTATATTCGATGATAATTATTCCTTCTGTTGTTTACTATTTCGTGTCATTTTGTCGGTATATCTTATGATAATTGTTCTTTTTGTTGTTTATTTTTTCATATTATTCTGTCAGTATATGTTATGATAATCCTTCGTTCTGTTGTTTACTATTTCGTATCATTTTGTCGGTATATCTAATGATGATTTTTCCTTCTGTTGTTTATTATTTCGTTTCATTCTGTCAGTATATCTCATGATACTTTTTCCTTCTGTTATTTCGTATCATTCTGTTAGTATATCTGATGATACTTCTTCCATTTGTTGTTTATTATTTCGTATCATTCTGTCAGTGTATTTGAAGATACTTCTTCCTTCTGTTATTTCGTATCATTCTGTTAGTATATCTGATGATACTCTTTCCTTTTGTTATATCGTATCATTTTGTCAGTACATCTGATTTCTTCCTTTAGTTATTTCGTATAATTTTCTCAGTACATTCGATGATAATACTTCTATTTTCTGTTGTTTAAAATTTCGTGTCATTTTGTCAGTATATCTTATGATACTCTTTTCTTCTGTTGTATATTATATCGTATCATTCTGTCAGTATATTTGATGATACTTCTTTTTTCTGTTGTGTGTTATTTTGTGTCATCCTGTCAGTATACCTGATGATAGATCTTTCTTCTGTTGTTTATTATTTCGTATCATTCTGTCAGTATATCTGATGATACTTCTTTTATCTGATTTTTATTATTTCGTTTCATGCTGTCAGAAAATCTGATGATACTTCTTTTTTCTGTTATTTATTATTTTGTATCATTCTGTTAGTATATCTGTTGATAATTCTTCCTTCTGTTGTTTATTATTTCGTATCCTTCTGTCAGAAAATCTGATGATACTTCTTCCTTCTGTTATTTCTTATTATTCTGTCAGTATAGCTGATGATACTTCTTGCTTCTGTTATTTCTTATCCTTCTGCCAGAATATCTGATGATACTTCTTCCTTCTGTTATTTCTTATCATTTCGTCAGTATATTCGATGATACTTTTTCCTTCTGTTGTTTATTATTTCGTGTCATTTTGTCGGTATATCTGATGACAATTATTCCTTCTGTTGTTAAGTATTTCGTATCATTCAGTCAGAATATCTGATGATAATTCTTCCTACTGTTGTTTATTATTTCGTATCATTCTCTTAGTATATCTGATGATACTTCTTCCTTCTGTTATTTCTTATCATTCTCTCATTATATCTGATGATACTTCTTTCGTCAGTTATTTCTTATCATTTCGTCAGTATATTCGATGATACTTCTACCTGCTGTTGTTTATTATTTCGTGTGATTTTGTCAGTATATCTCATGATATTTCTTTCTTCTGTTATTTATGATTTCGAATCATTCTGTCAGTATACCAGATGTTACTTCTTTCTTCTGTTGTTTATTCTTTTGTATCATTCTGTCAGTATATCTGATGATATTTCTTCCTTCTGTTGTTTATTATTTCGTATAATATTGTCAGAATATCTGATGATACTCCTTCCTTTTGTAATATCGTATCATTTTGTCAGTATATCTGATTACTTCCTTTAGTTATTTCGTATAATTTTCTCAGTACATTCGATGATAATACTCCTTTTTTCTGTTGTTTAAAATTTCATGTCATTTTGTCAGAATATCTGATGATAATTCTTCCTTCTGTTGTTTATTATTTGGTATCATTTTGTCGTTATATCTAATGATAATTTTTCCTTCTGTTGTTTATTATTTCGTATCATTCTGTCAGTATATCTGATGATACTTTTTTCCTTCTGTTATTTCTGTATCATTCTGTTAGTATATCTGATGATACTTCTTCCATCTCTTGTTTATTATTTCGTATCATATATCTGATCATTCTGTCTTGTTTATAATTTCATTTTGTCAGTATATCTGTGTATTTGATGATACTTCTTCCTTCTGTTATTTCGTATCATTCTGTCACTATATCTGATGATACTCCTTCCTTTTTTGTTATTTCGTATCATTCTGTCGGTATATCTGATTTCTTTTTCGAGTTATATCGTATCATTTTCTCAATACATTTTCGATGCTATTTATTCCTTCTGTTATTTACTATTTGGTATCATTCTGTCAGTATATCTCATGATACATTTTTTCTGTTGTTTATTATTTCGTATCATACTGTCAGTATATTCGATGATATTAAATCCTTCTGTTGTTTATTATTTCGTGTCATTTTGTCGAAATATCTTATGATAATTGTTCTTTTTGTTGTTTATTTTTTCATATTATTCTGTCAGTATATGTTATGATAATCCTTCGTTCTGTTGTTTATTATTTCGTGTCATTTTGTCGGTATATCTAATGATGATTTTTCCTTCTGTTGTTTATTATTTCGTTTCATTCTGTCAGTATATCTCATGATATTTTTTCCTTCTGTTATTTCGTATCATTCTGTTAGTATATCTGATGATACTTCTTTAATTTGTTGTTTATTATTTCGTATCATTCTGTCAGTGTATTTGAAGATACTTTTTCCTTCTGTTATTTCGAATCATTCTGTTAGTATAGCTGATCATACTCCTTCCTTTTGTTATATCGTATCATTTTGTCAGTATATCTGATTTCTTCCTTTAGTTATTTCGTATAATTTTCTCAGTCTATTCGATGATAATACTTCTATTTTCTGTTGTTTATTATTTCGTATTATTCTGTTAGTACATCTGATGATACTTCTTCCTTCTGTTGTTTATTTTTTCGTATCATTCTGTCAGTATACGAGATGTTACATATTTCTTCTGTTGTGCATTATTTTGTATCATTCTGTCAGTATATCTGATGATACTTCTTCTTTCTGTTGTTTATTCTTTCGTATGATTCTGTCAGGATATCTTATGATAATTCATTCTTCTGTTTTTTATTATTTCGTATCTTTCTGTCAGAAAATGTGATGATACTTCTCGCTTCTGTTATTTCTTATCATTCTGCCAGAATATCTGATGATACTTTTTCCTTCTGTTATTTCTTATCATTCCGTCAGTATATTCGATGATACTTCTTCCTTCTGTTGTTTATTATTTCGTGTCATTTTTTCGGTATATCAGATGACAATTATTTCTTCTGTTATTTATTATTTGGTATCATTCTGTCAGTGTATCTGATGATACTTCTTTCTTCTGTTGTATATTATTTCGTATCATTCTGTCAGTATATCTGATGATACATCTTCCTTCTGCTGTTTATTATTTTTCATCACTCTGTCAGTATATCTGATGACACTTCTTCTTTCTGTTGTTTATTTTTTCATATCATTCTGTCGGTATATCTGATGGTACTTCTTTCATCTGTTGTTTATTCTTTCGTATTATTCTGTCAGTATACCAGATGTTACTTCTTTCTTCTGTTGTTTATTGTTTCGTATCATTCTGTCAGTATATCTGTTGACACTTCTTCATTTTGTTGTTTATCATTTCGTATCATTCTGTCAGTATATCAGATGATACTTCTTCCTTTTCTTGTTTATTATTTCGTATCATTTTGTCGGTTCATCTAATGATATTTCCAGCTTTTTTATTTTTATGTATTATTCTGTCAGTATGTCTTATGATAATTATTTCTTCTGTTGTTTATTATTTCCTATCATTTTGTTAGTATATCGATGATATTACTTCCTTCTGTTGTTTATTTTTTAGTGTCATATTGTCAGTATTTCTGATGATACTCCTTCCTTCTGTTATATCGTATCATTTTGTCTGTATATCTGATTTCTTCCATCAGTTATTTCGTATCATTTTCTCAGTACATTCGATGATACTTATTCCTTCTGTTGTTTATAATTTCGTGTCATTTTGTCAGTATATCTCATGATACTTCTTCCTTGTGTTATTTATATTTCGTATCATTCTGTCAGTATACCAGATGTTACTTATTCCTTCTGTTGTTTATTGTTTCGTATCATTTTGTCAGCATATATGTTGATTCGTATTTTTTCTGTTGTGTATTATTTTGTATCATTCTGTCAGTATATCTGATGACACTTCTTCATTCTGTTGTTTATTTTTCGTATAATTCTGTCAGTATATCTGATGATACTTCTTTCTTCTGTTGTTTATTCTTTCGTATCATTCTTTCAGCATATTCGATGATATTAATTCCTTCTGTTGTTTATTATTTTTTGTCATTTTTCGGTATATCTGATGATACTTTTTCCTTTTGTTGTATATTATTTCGTATCATTCTGTTAGTATATTCGATGATACATCTTCCTTTTCTTGTTTATTATTTCGTATGATTCTGTCAGAAAATCTGATGATACTTCTTCCTTCTGTTATTTTTTATTATTCTGTCAGTATATCTGATGATACTTCTCGCTTCTGTTATTTCTTATCCTTCTGCCAGAATATCTGATGATACTTCTTCCTTCTGATATTTTTTATCATTTCGTCAGTATATTCGATGATACTTCTACCTGCTGTTGTTTATTATTTCGTGTCATATTGTCAGTATATTCGATGATACATCTTCCTTTTCTTGTTTATTATTTCGTATGATTCTGTCAGAAAATCTGATGATACTTCTTTCTTCTGATATTTCTTATCATTTCGTCAGTATATTCGATGATACTTCTACCTGCTGTTGTTTATTATTTCGTGTCATTTTGTCAGTATATCTCATGATATTTCTTTCTTCTGTTATTTATGATTTCGAATCATTCTGTCAGTATACCAGATGTTACTTCTTTCTTCTGTTGTTTATTCTTTTGTATCATTCTGTCAGTATATCTGATGATATTTCTTCCTTCTGTTGTCTATTATTTCGTGTAATTTTGTCAGAATATCTGATGATACTCCTTCCTTTTGTAATATCGTATCATTTTGTCAGTATATCTGATTTCTTCCTTTAGTTATTTCGTATAATTTTCTCAGTACATTTGATGATAATACTCCTTTTTTCTGTTGTTTAAAATTTCGTTTCATTTTGTCAGTATATCTGATGATACTTCTTTCATTTGATTTTTATTATTTCGTATCATTCTGTCAGAAAATCTGATGATACTTCTTGCTTCCGTTATTTCTTATCATTCTGCCAGAATATCTGATGATACTTCTCCCATCTGTTATTTTTTATCATTCCGTCAGTATATTCGATGATAATTCTTCCTTCTGTTGTTTATTATTTCGTATCATTTTGTCGTTATATCTAATGATAATTTTCCCTTCTGTTGTTTATTATTTCGTATCATTCTGTCAGTATATCTGATGATACTTTTTCCTTCTGTTATTTCGTATCATTCTGTTAGTATATCTGATGATACTTCTTCCATCTGTTGTTTATTATATCGTACCATTCTGTCTGTGTATTTGATGATACTTCTTCCTTCAGTTATTTCGTATCATTCTGTTAGTATATTTGATGACACTTCTTTCTTCTGTTGTTTATTCTTTCGTATCATTCTGTCAGTATATCTGATGATATTTCTTCCTTCTGTTGTTTATTATTTCGTGTAATTTTGTCAGTATATCTGATCATACTCCTTTGTTTTGTTATATCGTATCATTTTGTCAGTATATCTGATTGCTTCCTTAAGTTATTTCGTATAATTTCTCAGTACATTAGATGATAATACTTCTTTTTTCTGTTGTTTATAATTTCGTGTCATTTTGTCAGTATATCTGATGATACTTCTTCCTTCTGTTGTGTGTTATTTTGTATCATTCTGTCCGTATATCTGATGATACATCTTTCTTCTGTTGTTTATTCTTTCGTATGATTCTATCAGTATATCTGATGATTCTTCTTCCTTCTGTTATTTCTTATCATTCTATCAATATATCTGATGATACTTCTTTCTTCTGTTGTTTATTATTTAGTGTCATATTGTCAGTATATCTGATGATACTCCTTCCTTCTGTTATTTTGTATCATTCTGTCTCTATATCTGATGATACTCCTTTCTTTTTTGTTATTTCGTATCATTCTGTCGGTATATCTGATTTCTTTTTCGAGTTATATCGTATCATTTTCTCAATACATTCGATGCTATTTATTCCTTCTGTTATTTACTATTTCGTATCATTCTGTCAGTATATCTGATGATACCTTTTTTCTGTTGTTTATTATTTCGTATCATACTGTCAGTATATTCGATGATATTAATTCCTTCTGTTGTTTATTATTTCGTGTCATTTTGTCGGTATATCTTATGATAATTGTTCTTTTTGTTGTTTATTTTTTCATATTATTCTGTCTGTATATGTTATGATAATCCTTCGTTCTGTTGTGTATTATTTCGTATCATTTTGTCGGTATATCTAATGATGATTTTTCCTTCTGTTGTTTATTATTTCGTTTCATTCTGTCAGTATATCTCATGATATTTTTTCCTTCTGTTATTTCGTATCATTCTGTTAGTATATCTGATGATACTTCTTCCATTTGTTGTTTATTATTTCGTATCATTCTGTCAGTGTATTTGAAGATACTTCTTCCTTCTGTTATTTCGAATCATTCTGTTAGTATAGCTGATCATACTCCTTCCTTTTGTTATATCGTATCATTTTGTCAGTATATCTGATTTCTTCCTTTAGTTATTTCGTATAATTTTCTCAGTCTATTCGATGATAATACTTCTATTTTCTGTTGTTTATTATTTCGTATTATTCTGTTAGTACATCTGATGATACTTCTTCCTTCTGTTGTTTATTTTTTCGTATCATTCTGTCAGTATACGAGATGTTACATATTTCTTCTGTTGTGCATTATTTTGTATCATTCTGTCAGTATATCTGATGATATTTCTTCCTTCTGTTGTTTATTATTTCGTATAATTTTGTCAGAATATCTGATGAAACTCCTTATTTTTGTAATATCGTATCATTTTGTCAGTATATCTGATTTCTTCCTTTAGTTATTTCGTATAATTTTCTCAGTACATCTGATGATAATACCCTTTTTCTGTTGTTTTTATTATTTCGTGTCATTTTGTCAGTATATCTGATGATACTTCATTCTTCTGTTGTTTATTATTTTGTATCATTCTGTCAGTATATCTGATGATACTTTTTTCTTCTGTTGTATGTTATTTCGTATCATTCTGTCAGTATATTTGATGATACTTCTTCCTTCTTTGTTATTTCGTGTCATTTTATGGGTATATCTAATGATATTTCTTCCTTTGTTGTTTATTTTTTCGTATTATTCTGTCAGTATATCTGATGACACTTCTTCATTTTGTTGTTTATTATTTCGTATCATACTGTTAGTATATCTGATGATAATTTTTTCTTTTGTTGTTTATTTTTTCTTATCATTCTGTCAGTATATCTGATGATATTTCTTCCTTCTGTTGTTTATTATTTCGTGTAAGTTTGTCAGAATATCTGATGATACTCCTTCCTTTTGTTATATCGTATCATTTTGTCAGTATATCTGATTTCTTCTTTTAATTATTTCGTATCATTTTGTCAGTATATCTGATGATACTTCTTCCTTCTGTTGTTTATAATTTCGTATCATTTTGTCAGTATATCTGATGATACTTCTTTCTTCTGTTGTGTATTATTTTGTATCATTCTGTCAGTATATCTGATGTCAATTCTTCATTTTGTTGTTTATCATTTCGTATCATTCTGTCAGTATATCTGATGATATTAATTCCTTCTGTTGTTTATTATTTCGTGTCATTTTGTCGGTATATCTGATGATAATTATTACTTCTGTTGTTTATTATTTCGTATCATTCTGTCTGTATATCTGATGATACTTTTTTCTTTTCTTTGTTTATTATTTCGTATCATTTTGTCGGTTCATCTAATGATATTTCTAGCTTTTTTTTATTTTTATGTATTATTCTGTCAGTATATGTTATGATAATTCTTTCTTCTGTTGTTTATTATTTCGTATCATTTTGTTAGTATATTCGATGATATTACTTCCTTCTGTTGTTTATTTTTTAGTGTCATATTGTCAGTATTTCTGATGATACTCCTTCCTTCTGTTATATCGTATCATTTTGTCTGTATATCTGATTTCTTCCATCAGTTATTTCGTATCATTTTTTTTTTTCAGTATATCTGATGATACTTATTTCTTCTGTTGTTTATAATTTCGTGTCATTTTGTCAGTATATCTCATGATACTTCTTCCTTGTGTTATTTATATATCGTATCATTTTGTCAGTATACCAGATGTTACTTATTCCTTCTGTTGTTTATTGTTTCGTATCATTTTGTCAGCATATATGTTGATTCGTATTTTTTCTGTTGTGTATTATTTTGTATCATTCTGTCAGTATATCTGATGATATTTCTTTTTTCTGTTGTTTATTCTTTTGTATCATTCTGTCAGTATATCTGATGTCACTTCTTCATTTTGTTGTTTATCATTTCGTATCATTCTGTCTGATGATATTATTCCTTCTGTTGTTTATTTTTTCGTGTCATTTTGTCGGTATATCTGATGACAATTATTACTTCTGTTGTTTATTATTTCGTATCATTCTTTCAGTATATCAGATGATACTTCTTCCTTTTCTTGTTTATTATTTCGTATCATTTTGTCGGTTCATCTAATGATATTTCTAGCTTTTTTATTTTTATGTATTATTCTGTCAGTATATCTTATGATAATTCTTTCTTCTGTTGTTTATTATTTCGTATCATTTTGTTAGTATAATCGATGATATTACTTTTTTCTGTTGTTTATTTTTTAGTGTCATATTGTCAGTATTTCTGATGATACTCCTTCCTTCTGTTATATCGTATCATTTTGTCTGTATATCTGATTTCTTCCATCAGTTTTTTCGTATCATTTTCTCAGTACATTCGATGATACTTATTCCTTCTGTTGTTTATAATTTCGTGTCATTTTGGCAGTATATCTCATGATACTTCTTCCTTGTGTTATATATATTTCGTATCATTCTGTCAGTATACCAGATGTTACTTATTCCTTCTGTTGTTTATTGTTTCGTATCATTTTGTCAGCATATATGTTGATTCGTATTTTTTCTGTTGTGTATTATTTTGTATCATTCTGTCAGTATATCTGATGATATTTCTTCTTTCTGTTGTTTATTATTTCGTGTGATTTTGTCAGTATATCTGATGACAGTTCTTCATTCTGTTGTTTATTATTTCGTATAATTCTGTCAGTATATCTGATGATACTTCTTTCTTCTGTTGTTTATTTTTTCGTATCATTCTGTCAGTATATTCGATGATATTAATTCCTTCTGTTGTTTATTATTTTTTTGTCATTTTTTCGGTATATCTGATGATACTTTTTCCTTTTGTTGTTTATTATTTCGTATCATTCTGATAGTATATTCGATGATACATCTTCCTTTTCTTGTTTATTATTTCGTATGATTCTGTCAGTATACCAGATGTTACTTATTTCTTCTGTTGTGTATTATTTTGTATCATTCTGTCAGTATATCTGATGATACTTCTTCTTTCTGTTGTTTATTCTTTCGTATGATTCTGTCAGTATATTTGATGATACTTCTTCCTTCTGTTATTTTTATTTCGTTATTCTGTCAGTATATCTGATGATACTTCTCGCTTCTGTTATTTCTTATCCTTCTGTCAGAATATCTGATGATACTTCTTCCTTCTGATATTTCTTATCATTTCGTTAGTATATATTCGATGATACTTCTACCTGCTGTTGTTTTTATTTCGTGTCATTTTGTCAGTATATCTCATGATATTTCTTTCTTCTGTTTTTTATTATTTGGAATCATTCTGTCAGTATACCAGATGTTACTACTTTCTTCTGTTGTTTATTCTTTTGTATCATTCTGTCAGTATATCTGATGATATTTCTTCCTTCTGTTGTTTATTATTTCGTATAATATTGTCAGAATATCTGATGATACTCCTTCCTTTTGTAATATCGTATCATTTTGTCAGTATATCTGATTTCTTCCTTTAGTTATTTCGTATAATTTTCTCAGTACATTCGATGATAATACTCCTTTTTTTTCTGTTGTTTAAAATTTCGTGTCATTTTGTCAGTATATCTGATGATAGATCTTTCTTTGTTGTTTATTCTTTCGTATCATTCTGTCAGTTTATCTGATGATACTTTTTTCTTTCTGTTATTTATTATTTTGTATCATTCTTTTTCAGTATATCTGATGATAATTCTTCCTTCTGTTGTTTATTATTTCGTATCATTCTGTCAGTATATCTGATGATACTTCTTTCATTTGATTTTTATTATTTCGTATCATTCTGTCAGTATATCTGATGATACTTCTTCCTTCTGTTATTTCTTTTCATTCTGTCAATATATCTGATGATTCTTCCAACAATTATTTCTTATTTCGTATCATTTTATCAGTATATTCTGATGATACTTAATCCTTCTGTTGTTTATAATTTCGTGTCATTTTCTTCAGTATATCTGATGATACTTCTTTCTTCTGTTATTTTATTTCGTATCATTCTGTCAGTATATCTGATGATACTTCTTCCTTCTGTTGTTTATTATTTCGTATCATTTTGTCAGTATATCTGATGATAATTTTTTTTGTTCTGTTCTTTATTATTTCGTATTTCTGTATTCTGTCAGTATATTTGATGATACTTCTTCCTTCTTTTATTTCGTGTAATTTTGTCAGTATATCTGATGATATTTCTTCCTTTTTTGTTGTTTATTTTTCGTATTATTCTGTCAGTATATCTGATGACACTTCTTCATTTTGTTGTTTATCATTTCCTTCTGTATCATATCTGTTAGTATATCTGATGATATTTCTTTCTTCTGTTGTTTATTATTTCGTGTCAATTTGTCAGTATATCTGATGATTCTTCCTTCCTTTTTTTATATCGTATCATTTTGATCAGTATATTCTGTCGGTTTCTTCTTCTTTTTAATTATTTCGTATCATTTTCTGATGTACATTCTTGATGATACTTCTTCCTTCTGTTATTTATAATTTCGTTTCATTTTGTCAGTATATCTGATGATACTTCTTTTCTTCTGTTGTTTATTATTTCGTATCATTCTGTCAGTATATTCTGATGATATTAATTCCTTCTGTTGTTTATTATTTCGTGTCATTTTGTCGGTATATCTGATGATTCTGTTGTTTATTATTTCTGTTGTTTATTATTTCTGTATCATTTTGTCAGTATATATGTTTATTCTGATCTTTTTTCTGTTGTGTATTATTTTGTATCATTCTTTTAGTATATCTGATGATATTTCTTCCTTCTGTTGTTTATTCTTTTTTTTGTATCATTCTGTCAGTATATCTGATGATATTTCTTCTTTCTGTTGTTTTTATTTCGTATCATTTTGTGAGTATATCTGATGATACTTCTTCATTCTGTTGTTTATTATTTCGTATCATTCTGTCAGTATATCTGATGATACTTCTTCTTCTTATGTTGTTTATTTTTCGTATCATTCTGTCAGTATATTCGATGATATTAATTCCTTCCTGTTGTTTATTATTTTTATTCTTCAGTATATCTGATGATCTTCCTTCTGGTATATTTCGTATCATTTTCTGGTGATGATACTTCTTTTCTTTTGTTGTTTATTATTTCGTATCATTCTGTTAGTATATCTGATGATACATCTTCCTTTCTTTTCGTTGTTTATTATTTCGTATCATTCTGTCAGTATATCTGATGATACATATTTCTTCTGTTGTTTATTATTTTGTATCATTCTGTCAGTATATCTGATGATATTTCTTCTTTCTGTTGTTTATTCTTTCGTATGATTCTGTCAGGATATCTGATGATAATTCATTCTTCTGTTGTTTTTATTATTTCGTATCATTCTGTCAGTTGTTTATTAATCTGATGATACTTCTTTCTTCTGTTGTTTATTATTTCTTATCATTCTGTCAGTATATCTGATGATACTTTTTTCTTCTTCTGTTATTTCTTATCATTCTGTCAGTATATCTGATGATACTTCTTCTTCTGTTGTTTATTATTTCGTATCATTCCGTATTCTGTCGTATATCTGATGATATTTCTTCCTTCTGTTGTTTATTATTTCGTGTCATTTTTTCGGTATATCTGATGATAATTATTTCTTCTGTTATTTATTATTTGTATCATTCTGTCAGTGTATCTGATGATACTTTTTCCTTCTGTTGTTTATTATTTTGTATCATTCTTTCAGTATATCTGATGATACTTTTTTCTTCTGTTGTTTATTATTTCGTATCATTCTGTCAGTATATCTGATGATACTTCTTTCTTCTGTTGTGTGTTTTTCTGATGTATCATTCTGTCAGTATATCTGATGATACATCTTTCTTCTGTTGTTTATTCTTTCGTATGATTTTGTCAGTATATCTGATGATACTTCTTCCTCCATTTATTTAATTTTTTTTCTGTTGTATAATTCTGTTAGTATATCTGTTGATAATTCTTCCTTCTGTTGTTTATTATTTCGTATCATTCTGTCAATATATCTGATGATACTTCTTTCTTCTGTTTTTATTATTTCGTATCATTCTGTCAGTATATCTGATGATACTTCTTCCTTCTTGTTATTTCTTATCATTTTGTCAGTATATTTGATGATACTTCTTCCTTTTGTTGTTTATTTCTTATCATTCCGTCAGTATATCTGATGATACTTCTTTCTTCTGTTGTTTATTCTTTCGTTTCGTATTTCTGTCAGTATATCTGATGATATTTCTTTCTTCTGTTGTTTATTATTTCGTCAGTCATGATATTTCTTCCTTCTGTCGGTATATCTGATGATAATTATTACTATTTTTCGTATTTTTTTATTATTTCGTATCATTCTGTCAGTATATCTGATGATACTTCTTCCTTTTGTTGTTTATTATTTCGTATCATTTTGTCGGTTTATCTAATGATATTTCTTTTTTTTTTGTTTTTTTTTCGTATTATTCTGTCAGTATATTCTTATGATAATTCTTTCTTCTTTGTTGTTTATTATTTCGTATCATTTTGTTAGTATATCTGATGGTATTACTTCCTTCTGTTGTTTATTTTTTTTTTTAGTATCATTCTGTCATATTGTCAGTATTTCTGATGATACTTCTTTCTTCTGTTATATCGTATCATTTTGTCAGTATATCTGATTTCTTCCATCAGTTATTTCTGTCCAGTATCATTTTCTCAGTATATCTGATGATACTTATTTCTTCTGTTATTTATATTTCGTATCATTCTGTCAGTATATCTGATGTTACTTATTTCTTCTTGTTTTATTGTTTCGTATCATTTTTGTCAGTATATCATGTTGATTCATCTTATTTCTGTTCTGTTGTTTTTTTTCGTATCATTCTGTCAGTATATCTGATGATATTTCTTCCTTCTGTTGTTTATTATTTCGTATCATTCTGTCAGTATATCTGATGATATTTCTTCTTTCTGTTGTTTATTATTTCCTATGATTTTCTGTCAGTATATCTGATGATACTTCTTCCTTCTGTTGTTTATTATTTTGTATCATTCTGTCAGTATATCTGATGATAATTCTTTCTTCCGTGTTTTATTATTTCGTGTCATTCTGTCAGTATATCTGATGATACTTCTTCCTTCTGTTATTTCTTATCATTCTGTCAGTATATTCTGATGATACTTCTTCCTTTGTTGTTTATTATTTGTATCATCTTGTCAGTATATCTGATGATATTTCTTTTTTTTTTATTCTGTATCATTCTGTCAGTATATCAGATGTTACTTCTTCCTTCTGTTGTTTATTTTTTCGTATCATTTTGTCAGTATATATGATGATACTTCTTTTTTTTGTTGTTTATTCTTTCTTGTATCATTCTGTCAGTATATCTGATATATACTCCTTCCTTCTGTGTTATTATTTCGTATCATTCTGTCAGTATATCTGATGATATTTCTTCCTTCTGTTGTTTATTATTTCGTATCATTTTGTCAGTATATCTGATGATACTTTCTTTTCCTTTTGTTATTTCGTATCATTTTCTGTCAGTATATTCTGATGATACTTCTTCCTTCTGTTGTTTATTATTTCGTTTCATTTTGTCAGTATATCTGAT